>NW_021619849.1:119835-138814 GCF_004785775.1 Grammomys surdaster | reverse complement strand
CTTTCCTTTCCTTTCCTTTCCTTTCCTTTCCTTTCCTTTCCTTTCCTATCTCTCTGGTTCAAAAAGAGTTACCAAGCCTTTCACCTGGCCATCGAGGGGTCCTTGAGCCAGATAGAGGGAGCCCTAACAATTAAGTTTTCTTTCTTTCTTTTTTTCTAATCTCATGATGCTAACAGAAAGAGTTTATTACCAGAAACCATCAGCTTTTGGCCTTAGAATAGCAAAGAATTATAGACAGAAAAATTGCCAAAGATAAATAAACTTTGGCCTCCCCACTGACTCCCTCTTGGGTGCCTTCTTCAGAGAACTGGTGCTGTCAGAGGCCACTGGTATAAGAACACTTGTTGAATTGACGAAACAAAAGGTGGGGCCCAAACAGTGAGTGTGTGTGTGTGTGTGTATGTGTGTATGTATGTGAATATGTGTATATCTGTGCATATTGCCTGTGTAAAAGATTTTCTTTCTTTCATCTCTTTTCTTCCTGGTTCACAAAGAGTTAACAAGCTCTGAGCCTCTCACCTGGCCAGTGAGGGGCTCCTGGCTGGCTTACTTGAGAATGGAGCCCTAGCAAGAAATCCTTTACTTAATTCTCCACTGCTAAACATCAAGTGTTAATCATTATAAGCTGGCAATTTTTGGTCTTAAGATAGCAAAGAGTCAAGGAAAGAAAAAAATTACCAAAAGTAAGCTATTTTTTTGCCCTTATAACTGCAAATTTTGCCACTGTAACCTGCAACACCTTCATTGCTACTTTTCCCAGGAAACTGTGTTGCCCAGGGATGTCCCCAGCATTTCATATATACACATTTTCTTCATTTTCAACTTATAATTTATTTGTTATGTTGTGTATGATGTATGTGTGTGAGCACACACTTGCCGTGGGACATTGAGCCATCTTGCTAGCCCTCATAATTGTATTTTAATGTTGAGTAGCAGAATCACATCATATTACATTTGGGGAGTTAAATGCTTTCTGAATTTTACTGCTAGAAGTTGACTTTGCATATCAAAGATTATTTTTTTAATTCCCTCTTTCTCTCTCCAAAGTAGTAATATCACAGAAAATGTATTAATTACTCTTTTTTTTTTTGGTAAATTGCTTCTAGAAGTTAAGCTAAACTAAACTGCACTGTCTCCAGCTGTCTTTCTGGCTGTACATTTTCTCTAGGTAATAAAATACCCCTCGAGACTCATGCTCATTTTAATTTCAGTTATATAGTCATGCTGGAATAATGAAATTAGAGGATTAGTTTATAAAAGAACATTAAGATATTGATATTGCAGAATATTTATTTTTCATGTGTGGAAGTCAAAGGACAACTTTTGGAAGTCAGTTCTCTCCTTCTACGTTGGGTTCTGGGGACTGAGCTCTGGTGGTCAGACTTGCTTAGCAAGTAGTATTAGCCATGGAGGGGCTTCATAGACTAAATATTGATAAAGTTTTGAATCACTAAATACTAACATTTTAATGGTACTTTTCCTTTCAAGGACAGTTCATGTCTACCATTTATTCCTATGGCTGAGAAGAAAGAATCTAAAATTATTCTGGAAAAATCAAAATCAGACACAAAACACTAATAGTTTTCCTCAGCTCATATTATCACAGTCACTTAAGGTGAACGAGTGTAGCTTATAGATTTATTGTAAAACTATCCAAAAGTTTGACCATAGTATAATAAGAGTTCTGTACTTCAAAAGGGTTTTGATGGCAATGTATGTATTTCTGTCACATCCATTACACAACAAGTATTTATTTTATTGCCTGTTTCACATGTGGATATAAACTCTCCACACTTGTATCCTGCAGCGGCTAGATATTTTAATTCTACTTCTACATGCTTGTTGAAAATTCATTAGAAAACAAACCTATGTATGCTATGCAGAAATAAACATGCTTTGAAGAAATGATACTTTACACACTATAAAAAATTTGTTGATAATAGTGTTTCACATGTAAAATTATTAATATTGGATGTATCACATGACTCCTGTGAACTTGGTGGTGTTTTAAGGTCATTTTGCATAAGTTTCTAATTAATTTTAGCTCAGTCTCTAATTAATTCTAAAATAGCTTGTGAGGCAGTGGATGGCAGAGGTAAGACTTAGGTCAGCTGTCTTAGGTCATCCTGCGGAACGCAGTGCTTCCACTTACACATCCACACCATGCAAATCATAAGACTGTTTTTCAACATGAGTCAGGATGAGGCTGTGGTTATCAATGATAGAATATTTAAATGAGAAGGCCACCTGCTTCATTCCGTAACTATGGAACTGAGGCTCTCAGTGGCCAGTAAACTTTATGTTATTTTTCATTAAGAAGAACCCTAAACTCGTGTTTCTTTTCTATATGTCAAGGGGGTGAGCACAGCTTAAAGATTATATGTATACATGTATATGCATATATATACATATAATCTGTAAGGCATCTAGGACCCACAAATACTCTGTGAATTAATGTGTGTGAATAAAGTATATAGTGAGAAAGATGTTTTCAGAACAGAGTTGAACACAATGTTTTCAGAACCTTGAATATGTGGACTGAAGATTCAGAGCATCTGATATATGCAAAAAGGAATGTATCTTCTTATCATTAATGTATGAAAATATACAAAAGTGTTAATAAAACTAGGGTTTTGCATCATGGAAGACTTTTAACAGGTGTTCTACTGTTGTCTGTTGTCTGATATGGCATAACTCACAGCTACTCTTTGAGAATTTCATACAAGTATGCAAAGTGTTTCAATCATATTCCCCCACCACCTTGTCCTCCAGCTCCTCCAAACTTCATGTCCTTTTTCCTTTTCTTTATTATAAATCCCATTGCTTCCAATTAATGCTGTTCATAATGCATGGATATGGGGTCATTTACTGGAGCACAGCCTATTACTAGGGACATACTTG
The DNA here is from genome assembly GCF_004785775.1 of Grammomys surdaster. Taxonomy (NCBI): domain Eukaryota; kingdom Metazoa; phylum Chordata; class Mammalia; order Rodentia; family Muridae; genus Grammomys; species Grammomys surdaster. The sequence continues at coordinate 135,913 of NW_021619849.1, read as the reverse complement.
GGAATAAGAACTGACTTCTCTCCCAGTAGTCATCCACTGTCAATGGCTCCTCAGGTAGGAGTGAGGATGCCCTTGCTCTTCTTCCATCCTGCTGGGATGTTGACTGGCTTAATTCTGTGCAGTCTTGTGCAGGGAAGCACAGTGGCTGTAAATTCATGAGTGCAGTGGTTTCTCTCATGCCCAGAAGATGCTTCTGCCCCAGTCCTTTCTGACCTCTGGATCTTACAGTTTTGCGTCCCAGGCTATTTCCTGTACCTTTTTGGGGAGAGTTCTTATTTTGTGTCTGGGCACTCCACAGCCTCCCATTCTCCACGCTCTGACTAGTTTGGAAACTTTGTATTGCCCACTGGCCACTGTACAAAGAATCTTCTCTGGTTACATTTGTGAACTGCACTAATCTAACAGTTTAGAGACCCACTCCTTGGAAGCCAATTTGATGCTATAACACGGTACCTTGAATATAGTTTGAACAAGAACCACTGGAAACCATGTGTCTAATATTTTATTTTCACATACATAGAAACAGCTTAAACTTTATAGTGGGTTTTAAAATACAAACAAATACATAAACACTTTATTGCACATGGGAAATACTTTGGATATAGGACTGGGAAAGACACAAACAGGTTATGTGACAAGATTGGAGTTATTCCAGGGTCAAACCACAGGGTGTGTGTCCTGACAGAGATCTGCCATGACACATATTGCACTTTTCTTTCTAGCACTTTGAAATCTGCTTTACAAATATTTCTCATATACTGTGCTTTTTTTTCTTCCTTGAAATATACTACAGAGGTTTTTAAAGACTAAGAAGTATTTACCATTGAAAATTAGCTGTCTACATGGAGGAAGTTAAAAAAAAGGCCACTTTTATTTTTGGGGGGGAAAACAATTGACAAAATAATGAGACAAAGGTCTGTAAATAGATAGAGCTACTGCAAAGCTTGGTTTCATAAGCATTGGTCTACTTGTGAATGCTTTTTGAGTTTAAGAAAATCACTAATCAGTCAAATCTTCCTGTATCTACATTCAGCTCTTCCTACCACTGAAATCTCTCCAAATAGTGCAAATGCTTGAAGGCATTGGCTGTCGCAGTCATTCGGCAATAAATAGTAATTCTAAGTCTAGTCATTTTTATTCATTCTAAGTTTAAAATATAAAGTGCATTTATGAGGCTTTATAGCCATCCTCACATCCTTGATGTGATTACCAGTCAGTCTACCAGTCAGTCGGGGACATTTTCAGCTCCCGGTCAAGGGATCTTCCTGGATCTTCTTCCTGGTTTCCCACAGTCCTATCTGGAGGAGTTCCAGGATGATGTAAAGTTGATTTGTGCAGTCTTTGTGGAAAATTCAACAGCAGAGTAGCATCCAGTCACACAACTTTCCTGTGATGCTATGGCACAGTCATCTATACATCTATGCTTCGTCATCATCTGGAGGGCTTGCTGCAGACCCAGTGTAAGCTTGCCTCGCAGTTCACAGCAGTAACATCTGTGTGGTTCAGAGACACGCACCCCTCAGACCCTGTCAAGTTGAACCTGTCAAACCATAGAGGCACTCAGATTATTTCCAGACCATCATTTCCAGCCAATGTGACAATAAACTTTGCGGTGACCTCTGCCTTTTCTGCTTGTTCCTGAATACGAAGCACAAAACATAAGACTTCCAGCCAAGTAGCCATGGTCTAATGTGTAGAGATAACAGACAACACTGTAAGGGGAATCATTGGTAGAGAATGTAGGCAGAGCTGAAGGCTCTATTTTCCTGATTCTAATGAGCTTCTCAGCTAAGTTCTTTGTCATATTCCCCATAGATCCTTCAGGAAGCACAGTTTAGGGGGCTTAGGGCGTGGTCATAGCTAATTTTATCAAATACTGGTATGTTATTTAGATCATTAGTAGTTTTCTTGTATTCCTTGGTAGCCTAGCCATAAATATACAACCATGGGACACATGCTAAAAGTCCCTTTACCAGAAATGCAATTTGTTTGTTTTTGAAAGAGGATTTCGCTATTAGATTAGGCTAGCCTTGAGTTTGCAGAAATTCACCTGCCTCTGCCTCCTGTGTGCTGAAACTAAAAGCATGTGCCACTGTGACTGGTTTAGAAATATAGATTTTAATACTGATATTGTATCAGACATTATACAAATGTTAAGAGAGTGAGAAATTTATTCATCTCAGAGTTTACATATTGCAAAGATCAACACTAAATTTATAGAATGCTCCTTAAAACATCAGTCTGATTTAATCCTAGGTAGTTACAGTGTCTTTGTTGCTGGAGGGAGATTTTCCATAGAGTCATAGACACTTATAATTACGCACTAAAATTTTGTCCTTTGTCCCTATAGGGATGAAAACTGGGAAAGGGAAGTGAAACAGGAAACTTTTTCCCAGTGACTGCTTCACCTCCCATCATGAGAAGGGTCCTGGGATTATGTCAAACTCAGTAAGACTATCGCTCACACTAGTGTTTGCTAAGACAAAGTTAAGGTATTAGAAGGAGTTATTGAGCGAATTTTAATAGTAAAGGATGCCTCTCAATAATTCCAAGGAGTATAATACACATAAAAACAGTGACGAGAGCTGTGTGAGGGAGAACTGAACCGCCATGAACAACGGAACTTAGAAAGAAGAAAAGGGAGGAAATGTAAAACAAACAAACAAAACAAAAAATGAAAGAAGAAAAGCAATTTATTTTTTTAAAAAATGTCACCCTAGAGAGGACAGAGAGATTTCTTGCGACTTACCAGCTGTTAAACTCTTTGCCATTTGTCCATTTCCGTGTCTGATTAGCTTCAGTTTTCATCCCAATCCAGCGTCCCAGTCCACCAGCAAATCGCTTCAGAAATACCTTAAAGCACAATGGAGTTAGGTTACAAACACGACTGAGCAGCATGGCTAAGCTGATCATTGCTAGCTGTGCAAGGCATCAGCTCACTGAAATGTTGGTCTCTGAAACTAAGCAATCAAACCACACTGGAAGACGATACAGCAGACTATCATTTTGACCTTTCAAACTGTTCATACAGCATCCCACCCCCACCACAAAGTTTCACTGCATGTGGACAGGTGCCCAGTTTCCACTTAGAACAGAGTGCAACCACAGAAAATGTAAATAGAACAACAGTGTTTGATGGGATCAGTCGTGGATCTTACCATGTCCTTTTCCGAATCAATAACAGCAAGAGTAGCAGCAGCTTCAGAACAAGAGTTTTGGGCCAAGGCCCAACTCTTGGTTGTGGTGGAAAAAAAGTAACACTTCCTCTTGTATGAAATCCACTCATCCTCACAGGTAGCAACATGGTGGTCAGATGACTCCCACTTTTTGTAGAAGCCCGGGCAATTGTACTTGCCCACTGTGGACAGAAAGAACATTTGTTTTAGTAAGAAAAGAAACCAAACCATCTCCACAGGTAAACCTAGTCTAAGGAACACTCTGCTCTTTTGTAAGGGAGAAGAAAGCAGACCTCAGCTACCATCTGTCCAGTGCCTAGTTTCACTTAGGATAGGATGGGGCATGAACAAAGGGTTGTGTTGTCTTGGTCATTATGCCAGAAAGTGTCAGAGAAGTAGGGAAAATCTCAAAAATGACATTTGAGCTAACAGGAGAAACAAATATTATAAGTTCTAAGTGATGTTTTGAATATAAATGCCCACATACAGGAATTTCATCAAGAGCTCATTTCAAACAGCAGAGGAAAAAGTACATCAGAGGCCTGGGAGAAGGTGGAGGAAGGAAAAATGTGACCAGAAGATAGTATATGAAAAATTTTCAATTAAAAATACAGTAAGAAGGGAGGATTAGGGTAGTTCTTTAAATGTGTCTTGGCAGCCATGGTGGCACAGTATGCCCCAGCTGGCTCTGGGAGTGGCCCACTGTCATAATAATCCAGAGGATTTAATCTGTTGGGTTGAGATAAAAGGCAAAACTATTGGCCACGTTTTGATTAATCTATATGTTAAATACTGTTTTTCCTGTCAATCATGAAGGAAATGTTCTCATTTTTCTAGTTAAATATCTAGCATATACATATATATGCTCCTTTTCTTGTAGATATAAATGTGATCACTTCCACATAATATATAAGTCAGACACTTTAAATATTTCTAAAATTGTTGCAGCTGTCATTCAGAGAGCATGGAATGTGTTTCATGCTGATCATAAAGCTGACCATGCATGTGTCTGAGATGTTTCTAAGTCAATCAGGAGGCCTGATTAACTAGATCAAGCTAAGACCCATTCATTTGAGCCTTACGTGACTTCTTACTGTTAGCAGGCTTTGAGAGAAGTCATAAGTATAGACTTACCACCTAAGGCAACGAGAGCTATCGCTAAGGAAGTGATGAGGACCACTATAAACACAGCACAAGGGATAGGAACTTGAATGGATCCTTCACGATGCTCCTCAAAGCGTATACTGGTGCCATGGTCTGAAAAGGGAGAGAAGTAAGGTGAGCTCAGGCTGTAAGATGGAGCAGTTGATATATTTTGAAGAATATGATATTAAGCATAGCAATGTGTTGTCCCACTAATAAAAATATTAGTAGTCAATTTTATCAAATTCTGAATGCATTTGAAAACTGTCTTGCTGGCTAGAGATAAAGTAAAGCAAGTAAAATGCTGACTTCATAAGGTATCTTCACTATATGTGTGTGTGTGTGTGTATATATGTGTGTGTGTGTGTACATAAGCACATAATTTATATATATATAACATATAATTTACATATATATAAGTTATATATATATAACTTATTGGAGTTAGCTACTGTTTATGGGAGATGGGATGCTCAGAATAAAAGTGTGCAATGTGGATTTATGCGTAAATATCCCAAAGTAGGATAAAATAACAAAATTGAAAACTTGATTTTGCTTCTTGGTAATGCAAGTATAGATATGGAACAATTGCAAGCTTTTACATATTAATGCTGAGAGAGTAAACTGGAAAAATACCTTGAAAATAATTTTTTTACAATGCTGTGTACACATAGAGGCTGGAGAGATGCCTCAGTGTTTGAGAGCATGTACTGTGCTTGTAGAGGACCAGTGTTTGGTTCCCAGCACCCTCATTAGGTGGCTCACAACCATTTGTCACTCCAGCTGTAGAGGCTCCAGTGCCTTCTTCTGGTTTCTGAAGGCATCTGTACACACATGACCTACACTACCACAGACATAAAAAAAAAGCAATGTCATACATATGCCACTGTATGATCCATACAGTCACACACACACACACACACACACACACACACACACGCGCGCGCGCGCGCACACACACACACACATAACACCTCTAAAAGAAAAAAAAAAACATGTTCCTAAAATGCCTTGGGCAACAATATTCATGGAATTATCACTAAGACCAAGTTCTGAAAGTAATCCAAATATCTGTCAGCATGAGAATGAATAAATGCATCTTGGTATTTCCACATAAAATTATTCTAGCAATTAAAACGAAACCCTGGTGCATACCATATGATAAATCTTAAAAAAATAATGTTGAATGAAAAAAAGTGTATTTATTAAAGATTACATAATACATATTTTCATGTAACTGGTACTTTAGAGTAGACAAAATTTGATATGGTGTCAAATGTAAGGCAAGTGTTTCCATTTATGCTTGTGAGAATGGCACCCGACTGAATGTCCTAGAGTCATGGGAATATTAAAATATTGATAGGATTTGCGGCCACACATTTGTTGTGTTCTTATACCGTACTCCTGAGATGTGTTCATTCATTGCATATAAATTATAGCACAGTTAAAAATGATGGTGTAAGAATGAACAGTGAAACATTACATTTTCTAAGATGATTAAAATAATAAAAGAAAAGTAACAGTGTTATAAAATGTACTGGACAGATTTTTTTCCCCATTTAACATTCTGTATAAAGGTTGGACAAAATCACAATTACCTTTAACTAGTAAGTGTTTCTATTTTAGGATTTGGATAGGTAGAAATATGTCTGTCCTAGGTGTGTAAATAGGTGACTGTAAAGGGAAAGTAAATTTTTGGCTTTAGATTTTGGATTTTGTTCTAAACAGGGTGAACCCTTATGATTCAAAACAGTATGGCCCCACTAGAATGCCCTTGTAAGTTCCAAAATTTGTCAGTGTGATTTTTTTTAATGCTCATGGAAGCTTTAATATAAAATGGCTCCTTGAATAAGATTATAATTAACAGTGAAAATCAGTCTCCACAGTTGTAATCCCAACACTTAGGAGGCTGGTGCCACAGGATTGTGAGCTTGAAGCCTTTGGTTACAAGGTGAGAAGCTATCTCAAATTTTTTCTCATTATAAACACATTTAACTTTTCATTGTAGATGCCCTTTTATAACTAAGAAATTCTTTCTGTAGTCTGTATTTTGGAGTTTGTGGAATTTTTTTTTCTTAAAACATTTTGTTCCAGATAAGCTTGGAGAGGAGACATATGGCTAGTATCACCAAATTGTACATTTTGTAGGACTTTCTTTTTCTTGGTGAAAATCTGACTTCAGATCTTCTAAGAGAAGCCTTTAATCGATCTTGCCCAGGTCTGTTTTCCCCTGTCTTCCTTTTTTACACCTATACACAATTATTTTCAGAGGTAGTCTTCAGTAGCTTGAGTAATAAGTTCAGAGACGGGTCTAGTTTCGTTTCTCAACATATGACAGTCAGTCACATTGCTTGGACTCAAGTTATCAATATCTCTGACTGAACAGCAAACACACCCACATCCAAAGCAACCCTAGTCCTCAGCTAGTTCAGCCCATTGACCCACCTGTTGGGTAGAGTATGTAGACCAACTCCCACGTGACACTTTATTTCCATCACCAAGGGTCATGCTAACCACAGTTCAACTTGTCACCTAGGCAACAAAACATTCCCCCCTAACAGCACACTCCTGAGGCCTATGCATTAATTGAGAACATGAAAACAGATACACCTATTTACCAACTTTCAGTGACCCAAGGAGGAGCCTGTTGATTCCATTGCTGCTGTGCTGCTAAGGTTACCGCCATGAGGGCATAGGTTAAAAACATACAAGAGTAGAAGGGACTAATCTCAGGCCAGGTCAGAAATTTCTACATTCGGTCCTTCCTTCATTCCACCATTTATTATAGTTTCATTATTATCTGCTTCTTTTGAATTAAGTGAGACATATAGGTATGGGTTACTTAGGTATCTAAAAATGAACATTGTAGACTCTGTATCTGTATTTGACTTCATGTTCTCAAATTAGAGATGAGTTTTAAAAGATAACTGAGGCTTATTTCCTACAACAAGCCAACTTGACAGAGAAACACTCAGAAAATAATTTGTTCCTCACCAATAAATTATTGGCCTATCTTGGCATTGTTCGTCATAGCATATCCCTTTATTAACTGGATAGCTCGTGCTTACAAATAACTCTCGTTCCCAAGTGCTAAGTGCTGGAGGGCACCTCACCACTCAGATAGAAACAGAATGGGAAAATTCTGACAACAGGATGTGTGTAGAACAGACAGAAGAGACAGAATTGTGAAGGGTGATCATGTTTTTGTAAAAATGAAGAAAAATGTACAGCTATAGAATTCAAAGTGATTCATTGGAGGAAAGAAACAGAACAAAATGGAAGGAGGGGGTTCCATAGGTCACTGCACAGAGGATGACATTTTAATGACAGGGTTAAGTTCTAATGAATCACCACATGACAGTGCATATGTCCAGGTATGTGGAATGCTGTTTTCTCTGAGCCTGGAGGCCTGAATGCTGCCAACCACTGAAGATTCATGAGGAGAACACTAAAGAGGCAAGACACACAGAGAACAGGCACATATAGAAGGAAAAGAGCAAGAACGTAACTCTTCACATGGAAAATTGAGTTCTTTGTAAAGAGAAGGGTAAGACTCACTGAGTTATGCACAGGAGGTTATGGGAATATGATAGAGAATAACTAGGTCAAGCCAATTGACCATTTAAATCTAAGAGTTGAGATGATACAAACTGATTCAAACGAAAAGTCCTTTCAAGACCTTCTGAAATTCATATAGCTACCTCTCATGCAAGTATTTTGTCTTCTTACAGCCAGAGAGGTAGTTACCTCTGCCCAGTTTCTCTTTTACTGACTGAAATAGAACATGACCAAGTCCTCCGACAATCTCTCCACTCTCTGCTCTATTCCATACATCAAATGTAGAGATAATTCCAGAATGTAAGGAATCACGTGACTTACCCTTCTGCCCTCTCTCCAGATCTGAAGAGCTATTCTCCGTTATAGAACAGTCTTCAGAATTCATCCTTCTTAAAAATTTTTCACCTCAAGATCCCTGGCGAATCTCAAGTGGTCTGTGGTGAGCCCTAGCTGGAGCTGTCTTGTTCAGTGTCTTGGTCTCTGAGGGTTTCAGCCTTTATACTCAATTAGGCAGGCTCCACCCCTTCCTCTCAGCCCCTAGTCGCTCAACGCTGCCAGTTCTCTTTAATTTATGCTCCAGTGGCCTAGACACTTCACCGTATGTTGTTGTGGTGAGCTGCGGGTTTTCCCTGCTGTCTGAAATGTGCTTTCTCACAACTCTAGCTTCAAGAGTGAGAGATAGATGGGATTTTCCCAGAATCGAAGACATCCTTCCACAAACTTTTAGAAAACACAAATAATTTAGGAAGTTGGCATAATCTAAACAAGGAGCTAAAAGTTCGAGATTGCTGTATCTGATATGGAAAAGCACTGGAAGAGAGAGTAAACTTTTCACGGAATCCTTTGCTTTCGTTTCTTTGTATACATAGGTAGCTACTAGTATTTATTGTGTATCTGTTATGTATCAGGTGCCGTTGGTGGGCAGAAGATGTACCGTTGAATAGAGATTTTAAAATCTCTATCCTTGTGACAATCTCTCTCTCTCTCTCTCACTTGGACAAGTTTTATTTAGTTAATTATGGATTTAAAAAGTATAACATTCACTTCTTTTTCCCCAGAGATTAATTCTTTCAAGTGTCAGGAGTTGCTTTAGTGCAGGAAACAGAAATCTTGTGGTCTGAAACTTCCTCGCTGTGTTCTAAAACTGTTTCTCTTCAGTTATCTATCTCATCATCCCTCACTCATTTTCTTGTCATCCTCCACTGTCAGACTTCCTCTGTCTCACTGCAGAACATCTCCTTCCATTTCCCCCTGTCCTGTTCAGGTGTCTATGGCCTCAGATATTTGGAAACTGATCCCTATACACATATCTTTCCATGATAGCCATCTCATTCAGATAAGTTATTGAGCAGCACATAAAACAAATGCAGAACGTATCTGTTTGGTAACTCAAGTGTGAGGATCAAAAAGATAAAAGCGTCATCCTAGTTAATAACCTTGGTGCCCAAGATCACAGTCACTCCGGGAGTAAAGTTGTCTGGTTTTGCCTCTAGTGAAGATATCATGCTTAAGTTGGTTGGAAGGTACCACACAGACAACTGAGGTGAGCCAGCAGATGGATTTGTCTGCTTGAGACACAGACAGGTACATGTTGGTCCTAATGTGCCTTTTTGTTCCCAGTATCTTTCCTATGCAGCAGCTGGGATGAGATTAAGAATGTTGTATCTTCTTGCTGAGAATGTTCAGCTCTCCAAAGGCTTCCTAATAAAGGTTCCTTAAAATCCAAAGACTGTACAACTAAGAAGAGCCTCTACATTGGCCTCTGTCCACTTCCTCTAATACTTTCCCTCTCCAACAGAAACCTTCTTGCTATTCCATAGGAGTGCCCAGGAGCCTGCCACTGCAGGGCCTTTGTGTCTTTCAGTTGTGTCTTAGTGGTTCTTTCACCACCAGCCTATGTGCCATGCGTTCCTTTAATAAATAAGGTAATTAATTCTGTACCAAGTGAAAAGCAGGAGAGTCTAGATACTCATTAATACCAACAGAAGAGCTCTTCTGATTCATGCCTGTTGAGTGGGATGAGGTTTTCTTAGAGTTCAAAAATTAGGCAGGGAGAGTTATCACAGCCAGCCTTGTCATAAGCTTACTCTAACTAAACTCTTTAAAGGAAAAGTGTAGCTCATTTGAGTAGTTTTAAAATTTCTCTACCTTTAATTAAACTTAAATAGTTTTATTATGTATTTATGTGTATGTGTAGGTCATGTACATGAGTGCTGGTTCCCACAGAGGTCAGAAGGTCCCATGGGGCGAGGGTCACAAACAGTGTGAGCTTCCTTAAATAGTGCTGGGAACTGAACTCTGACCTTCTGAAAGAACAGTAAGAATTTTGAACTCCTGAGTCACCACCTCTCAAGCTCCATATCTACTTACTTACCTCCCTCTCTCTCTCTCTCTCTCTCTCTCTCTCTCTCTCTCTCTCTCTCCCTCCTATCTGTCTGTCTATGGTGTGTGTGTGTGCCTGTGTGTTATATCATAGTACACTTGTAAAGGTCAAATGACAACATGTAGGACTCCCGTTAGTTCCTTCCTACTACAGAACTTCTGGGGATCATAAGCTGATTAGACTTAACAGCAAGTACATTTACCTACTGAATCATTTCAGCAGCCTCTCTCCCCCACTTGAGTTATGCTGCAGACATCAACAGCAATTATGATATGTATGTGTGTAGTTGCATTGACACAACAGACAACAGGCACACAACGTCTTTAAGTGCTAAGCATGAGGCATGTCTTTAAGTATCAATGCTCAGTGATAAGCATGAAGAAGGTTTCATTTTCATGCCATCTGGATGTACTTAGTTACTTTTTATTAAACATTTTTTAGATGTATTGATTTATTGGAGTGAGAGTTGGGAATGTGCCATGGTATGTGTTTTGAAATTGGAGGATAATTTGTGGGAGCTGATTCTCTCCTCCCACCTCATGAGAATCCCAGGAATAGAGTTTGGATCCTTGTGTTTGGCACACACATGCACACGTGCGCGCGCACGCGCACACACACACACACACACACACACACACACAGAGGGAGAGAGAGAGAGAGAGAGAGAGAGAGAGAGAGAGAGAGAGAGAGAGAGTTGGAAAGTCTGTTTGTCACATAATATCCAACACCCTATCATAGCATTCCTATAGCTTAGCTAAAATATGTCTGGACCATGATTTGCTATTTGTTTATTGATCAGGGATAAATTTGCAGAACTAATTCATTTTTGTCCTTGACCTGACAAGCCACCTGGCTGGTCTGTGTTATTGGAATTTTACATAGTTAATTTATGATTTAAATATCTCTAGATTTTCAATTCTCCAAACTGCCTGAAGACATATTATATCTAAGACTTAAGACTTCTGTTTGTCCCTCCTTTCTTTCTCAAGTATTTACAAGGTCTAGACAGAGACATTTATAGCTGTAGGCACCTCCTCAGAATACTGAGATGGTGCCAGGTCTCCTAATTGGTGGAAGAAAACCCAAGCTGATGTACAAGGTTTCTTTGTGAAGTTTCATGAACAATTACTGCTGGACAATAAAAAAATGTGTCTATTTCTTGATTTAAAATGTTTGTAGTCTTAGTCAGACACGGTAGCTAATGTCTGTAATTCTAGCACTTAGGAGACAGAGGGAAGAAGATTGCCAAAAGTTCTAGGCCAACCTTGATTGTATAGTAAATTCTTGATAGGCTCGGGTAAAGAGTGATGAACACCTATCATAGCATTCTTATAGATGAGCTAAAAGATGCCTGGACCACGATTTGCTATTTGTTTATTGATCAGGAATAAATTTGCAGAACAAATTCATTTTGGGTTGTCACACAACCATTTCCTTAGGATTGAAACATGTGCCCCATAGATGCAAGAAGAAACTTACAGAATCCATCAGGCTGGGAAAGCTGCATACATAGTTCATAAGGATCCTCCCCCCTCAACCCCCACCCTTCCTAGGGCTGAATAAGCAGTAAAGAGTTGCTGGAGAGGAGGAATCTTTCCTTGGAGTTGCTTGAAAATTGGGCATAAAGGTATAGGGATGTAGATTTTATGAAACGTCACCCATGTTGGGGTGGGCACTGCCTTTGAGTCCACCCACGTGCCTGCAGATAACTACCAATAAAATACATTGATTCATTAAGTTGAACGTGGATAGAGTAATTTTTTTGACATGTTGTTGGTACCCTGTCTGGAGTGAATAGTTGTTGCTTATATAATCTGTGACTATTTAAATATGCTTGACCTATGGGAAATGGCACTATTAGGTGTGGTGGCCTTATCAGGAGAAGAGGTGTGGCCTTGTTAATGTGCTACAGTTCCCTTCTGCTGTCTGTAGATCAAAACGTAGAACTCTTGATTCCTCCAGCACCAAGTCTACCTGAACACTGCCTGCTTCCTACCATGATGATAATGGACTGTACCTCTAAAAGTGTAAGCTAGAAGAGTTGCCCAGTTGAGAGTAACAACTGTACACAACACATCAACTCAAATTAAATGAGAGAAAATTGGGAATAAAACCATGAGCTGTGACTTTTTGTGGTATTATGTGATGCCTTGAATATGTTTGGCCCGTGGGAAGTAGCACTATTAGGAGGTGTGACCTTATCAGAGGAGGTATGACCTTGTTAGAGGAAGTGTGTCAGTGTGGAGGAGAGGCTTTGATAGACATTCTGGATAGGCATGGCATACTATGTGCTGATTAGGTTCCCTCCCCTCCCCAGCTTGATACAAGATAGTCATCTGAGAAAACACCTCCAACAGATTGGCTTGTAGGCAAGCCTGTGGGCATTTTCCTGACTAATAGTTAATATAAGAGGACTTAGCCCACTGTGGGCAGTACCACTACTGGGCTGGTGGTCCTGGATTGTATAATAAGATAGGCTGAGCAAGTCACGAAGAGTGAATCAGTAAGCAGCATTCCTCTACGGCCTCTGCTTCAGCTCCTGCTTTCTGGTTTCAGACTTGAGTTCATGCCCTGACTTCTCTTCATGATGAGCTATGATAGAGAAGTGTAAGCCAAAAAAAAACCATTCCTTTCCAAATGGGTTTTGGTCAATGTGTTCTACCACAGCAGTAGCAAACAAACTAAGATACTTTCATCTTGTTCCTTTGGTCACAACCAAATTCTAAGAACATTTTCACTGACAGTAGGCAACTATAATTGTTGTTTTAATATTTTTTGAAAATGGAAATTTTGGGGGAAAGAGGTTATTCATTGGTCATCCTGACACAGTTTGGTTAGTGAAAATTCATGAGCTAATATTGCTTTTAAAGATTTGTGACATTTTTTTAAATTAGTCCTAGACTGCGAGGTAAAAAGAAAGAGAAGGAAATGTCTCTGTCTGTCTGTCTATCTATCTATTATATCTATCTATCTATCTATCTATCTATCTATCTATCTATCTATCTATCATCTATCTACTCTGATTACTTTAGCCTTCTGTGTTTTCTTCATACAATGCAGCACTTTCTGAGAACTAGTTAACATGGATATCATATTCCAGTGTTCACTTTTACTAATATATATCCTGTCATGGCTAGTTTTATGTCAACTTGACAGAAGAGTCATTTAGGAAGAGAAAACCTCACTGAGAACATGTAACTACAAGACTGACTCATGAACAAGTCTGTGGGTTATTTTGTTGATTGATGATTGATATGAGAGAATCCAGTGCACTGTGGACAGTGCCACCCCTGGGCTGTTGGTCTTGGATGATACAGAAAAGCAGACTGAGAAAGCCATGGAGAGCAAGCCAGTAAGTAGCATTATTCCATGGTCTCTGGTTTCCTTTCAGCCTTAAGTTCCTGCCTTGACTTCTCTCAGTGATGGACTCTGACTGGGTGTTTTAAGATGGAATATACTCTTTCCTTCCTATGTTGCTTTTGGTCATGGTGCTTTTATGTGGGGGTTCAGAAATCCCCACACAAGCCACTTAAACTTCAGTCTCAGTTAAGCAGGGCTGGTTTATTGAATGTACACCCAAAGACTGATTGATCAGGGCTGTAGCTCAGATTAAGGAGTTGACTTCAGCCTTTAACATTTCTCAGGGACAGCCTATAAAGACTAAAACCACAAAAATCACAATGAGCTCATACGGAGGTACAAGAAGCACTGCCTGGTAGCTGGCCCTGACTTAAGCTATTTTAGACATAACAGTTCATACTGACCTTTAATTTGATGGGTCCTAAGTGAAGTATATGGTTGTGGAATTTTTTAAGATTAATAAACCTCAGAACATACAGAAAATAACAAGGTATATGGTCAGCATGGCCCTACTCTGAGTCAAATTATTTTTCTGTCAACAATATGAAATAGTTAGCAGGCATGAAACAAAATGGCTACAGCTATGCTAGTGGAGCAGGCCTCAGCAATTATAGCAACAGTATCTCTCAGTGAAGTGTGCTGTTTTTCCTCTGGTGAAGCTCACAAGTGTTAATTATTTTCCTGTGTCAAAATTCATGACTGAAAGAGTATCAGGAAGGGTTTATTTTGGCTCATAGTTTAGGAAGTATACAAGTCATCATGGTAGGAAGAGAATGCAACAGATGCATGAAATGACTGGACACATCACATGTTTAGTGGAGAGAGAGAGAGAAGGGAGGGGAGGAGAGGGAGGGAGGGAGGGAGAGAGAGAAAGAGAGAGAGAGAGAGAGAGAGAGAGAGAGAGAGAGGAGATTGGAGCTCAGCTTACTTGAATTCCCCTTTTTATTCACTCTATGACCCACCCAACCCATAGAAGCCAGCCATTTAGGGTGAGTCTTATCTTCTATTTTTGGTTGTGAGGCTAGTCTTTAACAGCTGAGCAATCTTTCCAGCCCATAGGGTAGGTCCTTTTCATTGGAGTTAAAACGTTCTGGAAATGCCTTTATAGACTCGCTGAGAGATCTGTTTCCTAGGTAACTAAGTCCACATCAAGCTGTCAATGAAGGTCAACCATCTCACCCTATAAGTGTGAAATTTAATTCCCCTAACTAGGTACCAACTGACTTGAAATGTGAATAATCTCAGATAGTTGGAAGGTAAACCAAGTATAAAAAAAACAAGTTTTTCAAAGAGAGAAATCTTCATGTCTCACTTTGCCACACACTCTGCTGCTGCAGAGGTCAAAGGTTCTTGGTTTTCATTCTGTTCCTTAAGGAAGTTGAACTTGTTTTCACTGTAGAGGGGCATGTTCTTGTTTTTGATCTTTACATTCTCAGGTGCTTTTTTGTTATGGCTAAGTCTTTTTGTTTATATCTAATATCACACATTGCCTCCACAGCAAGACATTTTCTAACCACTGTGAAGAGAACCTCCCATTCACCACCAGTGATTTCACGGGTTTCACTTAATCCGTTATGCCATCCGAAGCTTTCTAGTTCTGGTTATGTAAGCCTTTAACATCGTTATCATTGTCTGTCTCTCAGTTGTAGACATTGAGGTGTCTAAGGAGCTCAGCCTTCTTGGATTCCTTCTTTTTATTCACTCGATGACCCACCCAACCCATAGAAGCCAGCCATTTAAGGAGGGTCTTCTTAGAAAAGAAGAAAGCCAGGGACACGCCTTTCCTATTTATGAGTGATCTTTGATACCTCAATTGAGCCTATAACACTGAAGGAACCCACAGTGCTTTTGAATGAGACGTGAAAGAAAACAAATCTTAACTCAAGAATTTGTTTACTGTGTAGATTTGGAAAATCTACACAATTTCAATAATAACTGGGTTCACTATCTGTAAGCCAAAACGACTTCCAGTGGTTTGTGAGAGCTACATGAAGAACAATTGTGAACTGGAAAGTTAATGTTCTATAGATCTTAGATGTTTGTTGCTACACAACAGAGTGGGAGTCTGGTGTGAGAATGCTTCTTTTGGTGTGTGAAGAGGGGCACTAGGAGGTGTTAACTGAAAATTATCCCCAACATTGCTGATGAGATGCAACATGTCTGCTGTGTGTTGGTGTCAGGAACTTGGTCAGACAGAGTAAGCTGCTGCATCCTAGTCAGTTACCTCTGAGACAGTTCTTCATGCTAAAATAAAATAAGACAGTTCTTCATGCTAAAATAAAAAGGGCTCCGGGTTTCTCACTTCCTTAACCACAACCAACAGCACCAATCTTCTACATACCTACAAAAGTTATACATGTGTTTGTTATGTACAACATGGTCAATATATATTTCATGTGTATGCCATTAATCATAAATGGTATATAGAATTGTTACTGTATATAATGTAATAAATAAC
>NW_021619849.1:102335-114835 GCF_004785775.1 Grammomys surdaster | reverse complement strand
CAACAGCATATTAATATAAGAGTCCACAAAGAACTAAAAAGGCCTAAGCAATGGAAAGACAAATAACCCAATACAAATGTAGCCTATGGATTGCAGCAGATATATTATTTTTAAAATAAATAAAAAATGGCTAAAAATTCTTTTAAGAGCATTCCAATTGTTACCCATCAGCAAAATGCAAATTATAACTCTTTGAGATTCTACTCAGCCGAGTCAGAATAGCTAAGATCAAGGAAAAGAAAAAAAGGACATTTGCACTTCTTCTGTTTAGATCTGGATTGTTATTTATTTTCTTGATGTCTAGGAGTTTGTCTGTTTTTAGTTTGTTAATATTTTGGATATTATCCCCCTATCAGATGTATAGTTGTTAAAAAAAAAAAAAAACTTTGTCATTTTGTAGCCTGCTACTTTGTGGGAATGGTGGTGTCCCTTGTCGTAGAGAAGATTTTCATTTTCATGAGGTTCCATTTATTAATTTGTTATCCTTAGTGCCTATGCTATTAGTGTTCTGTTTAGAAAGTCTTTTCATGTGTCAATACATTTGAGGCTATTATCCACTTTCTTCTCTATTAGAATTAATGTATCTGGCCTTATGAGATCTGTGATCCTTTGAAATTGAGTTTTGTACAGGTTTATAAAGTATGGATCTATTTGTGTTCTTCTACATGCATATATCCAATTTGACCAGCATCATTTGTTGAAGATGCTGTTTTTCCCCCTGTGCTGTTTTTTTCTGGCTTCATTTTAATAAATATAGTATCCATTGGTATGTAGAATTATGTTTGGGTCATTGATTGATGTGTCTGTCTTTGTACCAATACCATGCCATTTTTATTACTATAGTTCTGTAGTACAATTTGGGATTGGAGATGGTGATATCTCCAGCAGATCTTTTAACATTCAGGAGTGCTTTTTGTTTTGTTTTGCTTTGTTGTATGTGTGTGTATGTGTGTACATATGAAGCTAAAAATTGTCCTTCTTTGAAGAATTGTGTTACAATTTTGATGCAGATTGCATTGAATTTGTAGATTATTTTTGGTAAGATGGCTACTTTTACTATATTAGTTCTGCCAATCTAAATACTACTATTCTACTAAAGAAACATAGTAATAAAATGACTCGTAGTGGCATTCTGCTATACTCATAGATTCATACCTTTCTCATACATCATCAGAGAAACTTCCTCCTGTAGCAGGTGGGAACAAATATAGAGACACAGATCCAGAGAATATAGAGAGGGAGAAACCTTGGAACACTCAGCCCTGAAAGGGATGTCTTCATCAAATCCTCCCCTCAGGGCTTAGGAAAATCTGCTGAAAAGGAGGTAGAAAGAGTGTAAGAGGGGTGGAGGCCTTCCAGTCCACGGAATGAAGCCTTCTAGACACACCAGTATTGGTGCATATGTGAGCTCATAGATAACATGTTCAGGGCCTACATAGGTCTGCACCAGATAGGGTCCTAGTGCTGAAAGGAAAAGTGGACACATGCCCCAATCTCAATCACAGAAGTTCTCTCTAAGACATAACTACTGGCAAACAAAAAAAGTAACTTTCTACAAGGGACTCTCACTGGGAAAACACATCATCTTTAAGTGTAAGTACCATACCCAGCAGCAGATGGCCAACATAAAATGTACTCAGGGACATCTTCGGAAGTTCTTGTCTCATGTTAAATCAGGGTGTTCCGCCTTTAAGATCCTCTGTGTATATATTATGACTTCCAGTTTGGGGTTTTTATGGGATGCCTGAATGTGCAAAAAATGTGTATGTCTCTGCATCTATGTATTTCTTGCCTTTTTTTTTTAGTTTTTCTTTTTTCTTGTTGGATTATATTATGATTTAACTCTTTTTAAAATTTATCTTATCTTATTATTATTCCTAAGATGCTTGTTTGTCTTCAAAGGTGAGACAGAAAGGGCATGGGTCCTCATGGGAGGGAAGTGAAGAGAAAATGGGAGTAGAGGGAGGGGAAACTATAATCAGAATATATTGAATAAAACCAATGATTTATTTTAAACAAATAAAAGAAGAAAACAATAAATTCTGGCAAGGATGTGAGAAAGGGGGAACTCTTATTCACTGTTGGTGGGATTGTAAGTCTTTGTAGAAATCAATGTGGCAGAAGATCGGGTATGCTCTCCGTACACCTCTCCACTCTCAGTTTCTCCATACCCAATCCCTCAGGCTCTTTCTTAATGCTGCAAATGAACACCAGCTTTCTCTCTTTTTCCCTCCCTCCCTTCCTCTTTCCCTCCCTCCCTCTACTTCTTCCCCCCTCCATTAGAGCAGATCCCTTTGTATCCTCCATAGTACTTCAACAGATCACTAGCTGTGGCCTCTCTTCTCTCCTGCCCATTTCTTCTGTGGGTTCCATCGGCTATCCTATCTTAACCTTCCTCTCCAATATAGCTGAAACACACACATCACAGAGACATTAAAATCAACTATATGAAGATGACAGAAGTCCTTAAAGAGGAAATAAATCCTTTAAAGAAAGCCGGGAAAACATAAATAAACAACTGGAGGAAGTGAATACATCCCTTGAAAAAAGCCAAGAGATAACAAAAAGTTGAAGGAAACAGATAAAACTGATCCAGACCTGAAAATGGAAACAGAAGCAATAAAGAAAACACAAACTGAGGGAATTCTATAAATGAAAAATTTAGAGATTTGTACAGGAACTGCAGAGGCAAACTTCACTAACAGAATAAAAGAGAGGGAAGAGAGAATTTCAGACACTGAAGATACTATAAAAGAATTAGATATATTGCTCAAAGAATATGCTAAATCCAAAATATTCATGATACAAAACATCCAAGAAATCTGAACATTATGAAAAGACCAAACTTAAGACTAATAGGAATATAGAAAGGAGAAGAATCCCAGATCAAAAGTCCAGGAGATATTTTCAACAAGATCACAAAAGAAAAATTTTCTAACCTAAAGAAAGAGATGCCTGTTAAGGTACAAAAAGGAACACAACACAAAATAGGTTGAAACAGAAATGAAAGTCCCCCTGGCACATCATAATAAAAATGCTAAATGTACAGAATAAAGAAATAATATAAAAATCCGAAGGGATAAAGGACATGTAACATATAATGGTAGACTTATTAAAATTAAACCTGATTTCTCAATGGAGACTCCAAAAGCCAATAGGGCCTGGACAGATATACTGTAGACTCATGAGACCACAGATGCCAGCCCAGAATACTATATCCAACAAAACTTTCAGTCACTGTAGACAGAGAAAACAAGATATTCCATGATAAAGTCAAGCTTAAGCAGTGTCTATCTGCAAATCCAGCTCCACAGAAGGTGCTAGAAGGAAAACTCCAACCTAAGGAGGTTAACTATACCCATGAAAACACAGGAAGCAAATAATCCCACACCAGCTAAACCAAAAGAAGAAAAACATATACACATGCATGCATGCATTCACATACACACCACACCCACCACCACCACCAACAAAATAACAGGAATCAACAAGCATACACTTTTGGACACTTGATCTTTGACAAAAAAGCTAAAAACATACAGTTATAAAGGATGTATATACATCTTCAACAAATGATGCTGGCCTAACTGGAGGTCTGTTTGTAGAAAAATGAAAATAGTTCCATATCTATTGCCCAAGTCTCAAGTCCTAGTGGATCAAAGACTTCAACATAAAACCAGATACACTGAGTCCAATAGAAAGAAAGTGGGAAACAACCTTGAACTTGTTGGCACAGGGAAAATTTCTTGAACAGAACTCCAATGGTTCAGGCTTTAAGATCAACAACTGATAAACGAGACCTCATGAAACTGAAAAGCTTCTGTGAGGTAAAAGATACAATCAACAGGACAAATCAGCAACCTACATATTGGGAAAGAAAATCTTCACTAACCTTATATCCAATAGAGGGCTAATATCCAAAATATATAAAAAACTCAAGAAATTAACTTCCCCAAAACCAAACAATCCAAATAAAAAGTAGAGTACAGAGCAAAACAGAGAATTTACAGAATCTGTGAAGCACCTAAAGAAATGTTTAAAGTCCTTAGTCACCAGGGAAATGCAAAACAAAACTACCCTGAGATTCCACTTTACATCAACCAGAATGGCTAAGATCAAAAACTCAAGTGACAGCTGATGCTGGCGAGGATGTGGAGAAAGAGGAACACTCCTCCATTGCTGGTGGGATTGCAAACTGGTACAATCATGCTGGAAATAAATCTGGCAGTTCCTCAGAAAACTGAAAGTAGATCTACCTGAAGACCCAGGTATACAATTCTTGGGCATATACTCAAAAGATGCCCCACCACATCACAAGAACGGGTGCTCCACTATGTCCTTAGCAGCCTTATTTGTAATAGCCAGAAACTGGAAGCAACCCAGATGTCCCTCAACTGAAGAATGGATACAGAAAATATGGTTCATTTACACAATGGGATACTATTCAGGTATTAAAAAGGAGGACATCATGAGTTTTGCAGGCAAATGGATGGAATTAGAAAATACTATCCTGAGTGAGGTAACCCAGACCCAAAAGGACGTGCATAGTATATACTGTCTAATAAATGGGTATTAGTTGAAACAAATAGAGTACCTAGGATACAACTCACAGACTGCAAGAAGTTTAAGAAGCAGAAAGGCCCAAGAGAGGGTGCTTTAATCCCACTTAGAAGGAGGGAAGAAAATAATCATAGGAGGTAGGGGGCATGGGTGGAAGAGGGGAGGAGAAAGGGAAAAGGGGAACAGGATCAGGTATGATGGGGAGCAGACAGGAGAGAAGCACAGAGGACTAGCAGAATGAATGGAAATATGCGGCCTCTGGGTGTGAGAGGTACGGGGACCCTCTAGAAAGTACCAGAGACCTGGGAGGTGAAAGACTCTCAAAATTCAATGGAAATGACTGCAGATAAAAAGCTCATCAGTGGGGAGAGGGAACTGGAAGAGTCTAACCTCAATAGATAGACAGAGCCTCAAGGTTGGGGACAGGGTTTCTAACCTACAGTCAAATATTTTGACCCAGAATTGTGCCTGTCTAAAAGAACTTCAGGGACAAAAATAGAGAAGAGACTGAAGAAAAAGTGTTCCAGTGACTGGTCCAACTTTGTATCTATCTCATGGTAGTTGGGCACCAAGTCCTGACACTATTACTGATGCTATGATATGCTTGCACACAGCAGCCTAGCATGGCTGTCCTCTGTGAGGCCCAACCAGCACCTTACTGAGACAGATGCAGATACATACACCTAACCATTGGACTGAAGTTGGAGGTCCCTATGGTTGAATTAGGGGAAGGATCAAAGAAGCCGAAGAGGAGGGTAACCCCATAGGAAAACCAGCAGTATCAACTAATCCGGACCCCTGGGAGTACCCAGAAACTGAGTCACCAACCAAAGATCATACAGGGGCTCGTCCAAGGCCCTTGGCACATATATAGCAGAGGAATACCTACCTGGTCTGGCCTCAGTGGGAGAAGAGGTAGCTAATCCTAGAGAGAGGACTTGAGGCCCCAGGGAGCATGGGAAGCCTTATGGGAGGGAGCATCCTCTCAGATGAGAAACTGTGGGAGGGGAGACTGAGATGGGTCCAATGGCTGGATCGTAAAATACACACACACGCACACACACATGCACACGCACGCACACACGCACGCACACACGAAGGAATAAAAGGAAAGAAAAGAGAAATGAATGTGGAGACTGCGCAGAAAGGTAAGAACAGCACTACCATACTATCTAGGTACAGATCCTAGCCATATATCCAAAGAGCATACATGATAAACTCATTGATATTCTGCCAAATGGACATGTAGCCAAACTGTCTTCTAAATATTTACATTTATACTTACTCATAGACTGATTTTACTCTCAGTCTGTGTCAGAGAGGTTCTTTTCTCAGAGGATGATGACTAGAGCAGAGACAAACAAGTGTTCAAATTAACTATTGAGAGATCAACCCTTACATAATTTTCCAGAAGGCTCAGGAACCATCACAGAATAAGACCCACAAGATTCTGAGAGCCAGAGGATACAGAAGAGTACCATGACTGACATGCCGTCATCTGGGTATGGCCTGACTGAAACAAGCAAGAACACACAGCAGCAGTGGTTATTAGCACAAGGCACTCAACAAAGAAAAAAGATGTGGGTGGGAGCGGATCTAGTTAGGATCTGACAGAAGTGAAAGAGGGTAGGAGAAGGCAGTGGGATGGATAGGATCACAGCTCATTCTATTCGTTTACGAAGTGATTTAAAAAACAATTAAAAATGTTTACTTTTTTGTTAATTGCACCGTCTTACAGAAAATAGTTCATTTTCTTAACTGGGATATATTTTTAAGATTTTATTAAATTTTTTTAATCTTATGTGTCTGAATGTCTGCATTTAGTAAATGCACCACATGTGTACAGTGCTCATAGAGGCCAAGAAGAGGACATTAGATCCCCTGGAACTGGAGGAAAGCCTGGCTGTGAGCTGTTCTATGGGTGCTGGGAACTGAACATAGGTCTCCTAAAAGAGCAGTGTATACTCTTAAACATTGAGCCATCTCTCCAGCTCCTGGGCCAGGATATTGATATTGGTAAAATTCATATAGAGGACAAATCTTATTGGTCTTTTAGATCCTAAATCATTTCCCTCCCTTGCTGTCTATCATCCCTCCCTTGGTCAGTTAAGAATTTGCCCAACTCTGTTCCAGAGGCAACATAGTACATAATGTTGCCATCTATAGCTATTCAATTACTCCATATTGTTGCCAGCCATCAAAGTTGTCTCCTCTGTTTGCATATTTTATACTGCGTACTGTGATACCTCATTTTAGTTTAATTTGTTTTCCTCATACTCAATATTGACAAAATGTTAATGTTCCCATGTGTCTGTTTTTCAGAGTAAAATGCTTGTCTTCTGCCCAATTCTACATGGTTTGTGGCCTTATTATCTTGAGAAGTTTTTTATATACTCTGGATACTAGTCTTCATAGGGTATGTGTCTGGAAATATTATTCTTAGTTTTTCCTTCCTGTTTTCCTCTTTAGGGGCCTTTCATATAACAAAGGGATTTAACTAAAAAATCTAATTGATCGAGTACTTTATTTTTTTTTAGATGGTTGATTCTTATTTCTTTTTCCAAGTTTATGAAAATTTCTTCTACCCCTTAAATTATGCAAACGAGTTTATTGAAATCTAACCTTTGTTGAAGTTTTGATTTCTTTGTGCATATTTTTATTTATTTCTTTTGAGCATATTCACAATGACTTATTAAAGTGTTTGTCTGATGCTTGTTTTTTAAAAATTAGATTATTGTAGCATCTGCATCTTCCCATAGTCCTTAAACTCTGTCCTGCCTGGCTTCCTCTGACACCTCTCAGGGGCTGGAAGGGGGCTGTTGCTAGGCTTTCCAGTCAGATTCTGTGGACACCTGAGGTCAGGGGAGACATTTCTTGATACTTGGTAGACATGGAAGGTACAGCTCTTCCTTATATGTATGGTGACAAGACAGCACAGATGTGACCACTCTCAGCTTTGTATGTAGGTGCTGAAGATCCGAACTCAAGCCCTTATGCTTGCACAGCAAGAAGCATTTTACTAGCTACATAATCCATCTCCAGCTCTGAAAGCTTGTTCTTAACAGAAATTAGTTATTATATCATAGTGGCCTTTTATAACTCAGTTGCTGGCATAGAACTGAGGCTCTACTTTCTGAGTTTCATGTTGGAACCTCCTATTCCTGAATCACTGTGGGCCCATAGGAGAGGGTGAGGATAAAGGAGGAAGTTGCCTACTGGATAGGAGGAAAACCTGCTCAGTGACTGAGATGTTTGCTTCACAGACATCTTTGTTATTGATCTTCACACTCAAGCCCAGGAACTCAGTGTTCCTAACTTACATTTGTCTAAGTCTTGTCTATGTCTTAAACAGGAAACTTTAAAACCACATCAGACAACTTGTATTGCTGGCCAAGTCCTGTAGAGAAGTCACCTACAAATATAGTTTAAAGAAGTGGGTGGGGAATAGCAGGATCAGAAAAAGAAAAACCAAAAGAGCTTCATACACACCAGTGGTAAAACCTTGAAATAGAAAAGACCCAAGAGATCTCGTAGACTGCAGGGGGCAGAGCTCTGGATAGGAAAGCATAAGTGGATGCAATATGAATCTGCTACTGTTAATTCATGGGTTTAGGGAAGTCACTCGCACACGCATGTGTTCATTCTTACATGTGAGCGTGTGTGTGTGTGTGTTGGTAGAGAGCAACTGTGTGGACTTGGTTTTCTCTTTTCACCTTTTTGAGGAGTCTTGGGATCAAACTGAAGTCATCAGATTGTGTGGCAAGCACCATCTTCTCCCATCGAGCCATCTCTCTGACCCTTTTGACCTTCTCTGAGTAACACTAGCTCAACTATTCATTTACCCACCAAATACTTAATGAGTGCCCTCATTGTGCCAAACACTAAGATATGCACTGAATATTTACACTAGGCAAAATGACAATGATCTTGTGAGTTCAGAGTACAAAGTCTAGCAGGCCATTTAGTTGATAATAATTCAGTCTACTTTCTCATTCCTGGTCTTTCTAGATAAAGCTTGATGAATTTGGTTGATCTTTGAGACCATATAATTCTTAGAAAGAATTGTTTTTCTCTGTTGCTTACCTTCCTTTTTTCACTGATTGAGTTATTGTCTTTATCTAGTTCTTTAAAGTAAAAGGTTAATTATTGATTAATTTTCTTTTTAAAAAAATCTAGATTAAAAATATCTGCATATTTTGAAGAATACATTATGGATAGGGGTTTTTCCACAGTTCATAAGTTTCTGTATGTTGTATGTTTACTTTCATACATTTCAAAAAATTTTGTACATTGTCTCATAATTTCTTTTTGGTTCATTGGTTACTTTTAACTGTATCATTTAACTTTTTCACCTTTATGTTTTTACATAACATGCTAGTGTAGATTTAAAATATTAACTCATTTTTGTCAGAGAACACACTTACTCATTATAAACATTAAGGTTCAACTTATTTTGACATAATATACCTGTAATTTGGAGAATTTTCTTTATTACCCTGGGAAGAATCTAGACTTTTTTTTTTAACTAAAACTTTCTATAGATGTCTGACAGATCTAGTTATATGAGAATTGAGTCATCTATTCTCTTTTTCATATTCTGTCTCATTCTGTCCTCTCCTGAAAGATGTTCTGGAATTACCGAGCCATTGTCTGTCATCTCTCTCCAATTAGGTCAGCCTTTCAGAAAATTTCGATAGATTTCAGATGGTCTCATGTTTAAATTATGCTTTTCTGATAATTTGAGCTTGTCATTATTTTAAGAATCAGCTTTGAACCCATCAATCTTTTTTTTTGAAGCCTGTCTCATCAGATGTTAACATTTCACCCCACCATTCTTCTTATCACTAATTTGATAACACCACTTTTTTCCACACTAACCATTATGCTTTTTAGTAAAACTATGTTCCTAGTACACCGAATTTAATTGGATCAAGTTTCTTATCAATTTAGCTATTCTGTGTTTTTTGATTGAACTGCTTAATACATTTATTTACATTTAATAGAATTTCAGAAAATTGGAAAGTTTAGATCTGCTATTTTGTTACTTGTTTTCCATGTCTTATATAGTGTGGTTCCTTTATGTTCTGTAACTGCCAGCTTTAGAATGAAATAGATTTTCATTTTTTAGCATACAACTTCGCCTTACTACACTTAGAAGTGATTTTCATCTATCTTTTTAATGTTTGGGAACTATGATTAATCTTAATGTATAATAATCTAATTCAGATTAATAAAAAATTTCAATTGCTCTATTCCTTCCTTTGTGCAATTGCCATAAAAATTACATTTTTGGCATGTTTATGTGCATGGTATATTTATTCACATGTGTCTGGGTAGACAGATAAATGTGTGAGTGCACATGCACATGTTTGAAAATGAATATAGATGCCAAAGGTTGATGCTGCAGTCTTCCTTGACCATATTTTACTGTACTGAGACAAACTCTTTCACTGACTCAGAACTCACTGGTCTATATTAGCTAGCCAGCTTATGACAGATCTCCTGTGTCTGCCTCTTGAATGCCATGATCATAGGCAGGTCATCATGATGAAACAACTTTTTGAAATATTTTATTCAA
This sequence comes from Grammomys surdaster, assembly GCF_004785775.1. Taxonomy (NCBI): domain Eukaryota; kingdom Metazoa; phylum Chordata; class Mammalia; order Rodentia; family Muridae; genus Grammomys; species Grammomys surdaster. Next base: position 104,697 of record NW_021619849.1, on the reverse strand, counting down.
TTTACAGGGTAATAATTTTGTACATGTACAATCTGGTTACTCTCACCCCTCATCCTCCCTCCCATATATCCCTCCCATCCCTGCAAGCTCTCATTCCTCCAAAAGTATCCCTTCCTCACATTCATGTCTGTTTCCTGTTGTGGCCCATTGAGTTTAACTAGTGCTCTTGGCATGATAGTGATTTTGAAACTATCCATCCACATCTAGTGGGCTCATTAATGTATATGCAGCTGAAGATAATGGTTCTCCCAACTCCCAGAATATATCAGTATCCAATAGTTTAGTAGAGAGTGAAGGCCCTGTGAGTCCCTCCCTGATCCATGAATAACTTGATATGTCAAGTCTTGTACAGGCCCTGTGTAGGCTATCATAGTTATTGTGAGGTCATGATTAAAATGCACATGTCATATACAATGGATATCATTTTGCAGCCCTCATTCTTGTCTTCTAGGGCTTATATTAATTCTACTCTTATCGTGTTCCTTGAAAACTCAGTCATCACTTATTCTTAGTACTTTGGCTAACCATAAGTATCTTCATCTACTGACGTTCATTGCAAAGAGTAGATTCTCTGATTCAGGCTGAAGTAACATTTGTTTATGAGTATAAACAAGGAGAAATGGGTTCTCTCATATAGTGTTAATGGGACTGAAAATTGTTACAACTTTGGAAATCATTGTGGAGACTACCCAAACAACAACACAACAACAACAACAACTACAACACAACCCTAGAGACAGAACTGATCAGAACTGATATATGGTCCAGCTGTTCTACCCATGGCCATGTATCTAAAGAACTATGGATCCTACTATGGAGATAGCATCTCTTCTGTGTTCATTGCTGCTCTGTCCACCATTGCCAGGAAATGGAACCAGCACAGATTTCCATCAACTACTGAATGGTTAATGAGTATGTGGTAAATATACAAAAAATCATTCTATTTAGCTCTAAGGAAAAATGAAATCTGGTGGTAAATGGGTGGAACTGGAAAAGTTTATACCAAGATAAATGAGACTAGAAGGATAAATACCACATTCTTTCTCACAGAACACTTAAGTTTTGACTCTAATTTTCTGTGTTCAATTTGTAGCACCTGTAGAAGCTTAGAAAATAGAATGGAGCCATTTACTTGGATATGACTTAAGGGACTAGGGATAATAGATTATATGATAAGTAAGTAGGGAAGGAAACACTGCAGTTGGAAAGGTTTAAGTGTAGGTGGTGGTAAGAGAGGTGAAGGACACAAAATAAGAATGTATGAAAACATCTTGTGGAAACCAACTACTTTGCAAGCCATTTTTAAAAACTTAAGTTTAAAAAAGTATTAGAAGGAAAATATCCTGCATAGCGGCATAAAACTATTCCTAGAAACCATGGATTGCTAAACAAAAATCCCAGCTCCAAGTGTGTAACTTTTCTTATGAAGTCAGGGAGGACCTTTAGATCCCTAAGACAAAGCAGGTTTGTAATGTCCTCTTGGTTTCTGTCTTAGGGTTTCTATTGTTGCAATGGAACATCATGACCAAGAAGCAAGTTGGGAGGAAAGGGTTTATTCAGCTTACACTTCCACATTGCTGTACATCACCAAAGGAAGTCACACAAGGCAGGAACTGATGCAGAAGCCAAGGAGGGGTGCTGCGTACTGGGTTTCTTACCCTGGCTTGCTCAGCATCTCTTCTTAATGAACCCAGGACTACTAGTCCACGGATAGCACCACTCACAATGGGTTGGTCCTCCCCCCTTGATCATTAATTAAGAAAATGACTTGCAGCTGGATCTCATGGAGGCATTTCCTCAACTGAGGCTCCTTTCTCTGTGATAATTCCAGCTGATGTTAAGTTGACACACAAATCCAGCCAATACAGTTTCCCACTGGAACTGGCAAGATGCTGGTGCTGAAGAAAGCACACACCTTCATAACAAGTTATGGTGGAATTGAGCTGAAAAGTGGAAAGTTTTTTCCCTGCTGCCTATTTTTTTTTTGTCATTATGGAATTGCTGTGTCGGCTTCTGGGGTGTGAAAAGGCATCAATGATATAAGCCTGCTATGAACTCTATGAACAATGGGAACCTACAGCAGGACTATATACCGATGTAATATTGGCACAACTGATATGGAAGAAACGAGCCACTCTGACTGGTTTTGAGACCTTCTGTCTGGGGCTGTAAACCCAGTTTTAAAAACAAACAAATGAACAAGCAGATAAATGTCTATGCTTGAAAAGATCTTAGACTCCAGGGACCAACTTATCACTGTCACTTAGTTAAATTGACATCGTTACATCCGGCTTCCTGAGTATTTATATTTATATTTATATTTATATTTATATTTATATTTATATTTATATTTATATTTATA
>NW_021619849.1:68021-102325 GCF_004785775.1 Grammomys surdaster | reverse complement strand
TTATATTTATATTTATATTTATATTTATATTTATATTTATATTTATACCCTCCCAGCAGAGAAATGAAAGTCAGTCTTCAAACTCGCATTGCAACTGCTTCATCACTGAGCAACCTCCCTAGCCCCACAAATTATATTCCTATACATTGCATGTTTATACCAATATTAAAATTAAACCCCTGAAAATTTAAAAATGTTGCATCACATAATTATCTTTTAATAAGTTAAGGGAGATAGAATAATACTATGTGCTTATATTATCTTTTAATTTACCACTAAAATATATTTTAATCTTAAATACTTTTCAAAAGTTAGTTGAAGTTGCTGTATGATACTCTGTACTGAAGGGCTTCAATATTTCTTGTAACACAGGTCACTGAGTATTTTATCCTTGTAGTATTTACTTTTCTGGTTATGTCTTACCTTCTGAAAGATAGTTTTTAATGGATACAAAATTCTTGTTGACAGTTTTTAGCCCTTGGATTTTGAATAGTTCAATTCCTTCCTTCTGGTTTGAAGTGTGTTACCCTGAGCCACTTCATTTAACCTCCTTGTCTCTAGATGGTCATGGTGGTGCTGTATCATTAATCCCAATACTTAGAAGGCAGAGGCAGGCAGACCTCCGTGAGTTCAAGGCCAGGTTGGTTTACAAAGTGAGTTCTAGGACAGCCAGGGCCTTGAAGTGAGATCCTGTTTCAAGCAAGCAAACAACAATAACAACACCACAATACTTTCCTGGCTCAAGTCTCTCAAGTGTTGGGTTTGGAGGGATGAGAACTCATGATCATCCCTAGGGTAATTTTTTTGTCATCTTTTTTAGTTTTTAGTGTTTAGTGCTGAATCTCTCATTTTCTTCATTTTATTTTCTTTTTATTTCATAGATTTGATAATTTCTGCTAACCTACCTTTACCCTAAAGTAATATACAAATTTTCAATTGGCTCAAATCTGCCATAGAGCATTTCTTTAGTTTGCTTTCTAATTCTAGACTTTCTACTTTAAAAAATGCAACCTCACCAAAAATCTCATTATATAACCCATGCCAACCTGGGATTTCCTATGTAGCTCAGGTTATCATCAAACTCCCAGGGATCTACAATCCTGGTGCTAGAATGCAAGTGAGACCCATCCTCTCCAGTATAGTTTATCTCTGTATCACTGTTTGCTACCCAGTGGAAAATTATTCTCGTACATTTTTTATTACTTTAGACATGTTTTGCTTTAGTTGTTTGCATTTAAAACAGTTAAATTGAAATTTTTCTCATCTCTGCTTATTGAGAAGCATAGTTAGAGGGAGAATTTAGGGTCTTTCTAAGTTTACCCTGGGTATGCTTGTACACAAATTTACACAAGCATATAATAGTCTTAGCAATAATGTTGGATTTTTAAAAGATCCATCTATGCAATCTTACTCTTGTCTAAATATTTTTGGTCAGCTTTTCATTTGCTGCGATGATATTGCCACTTGCATTATTTAGCGTTGTCATGTTCTAAGAAAATGCCTAAGACTGATAAATAAAGAAAAACATTTATTTACATTTCAGTCTTGGAGGCTAAACATCCGAGATCAGAGATCAGGTAACTCCATTGGTTTGGTTTGAGAACCTTGGAGCAGATGACATCATGATAGTCAAAGCAAGTGCAAGAATGGTCACATGTGAAGACCAGAAGACAGAGTCAGAAGCCAGGATCCGTTTATTATACCCAAATGTCATAGGTGCCCATGAAAAGTACTCTTCCAAGGAGAGCACCCCATTACCTGAGTCCCATTTGTGAAAGGCTTCAGGGAATTGGGAAATGAGTTTCTGGCACAAGAATCTTTGAAAGCTGCACTCAAACCATATGCAGCCACAGCATCACTGTAGGAAGCTACAGTGTTCAACAGCTGACAGTGTTTTTGAAAGATGCCCCTAGGGGTAAAGGCTGTTTGTACCACAGCTCACATCAGGTAAAGTCATACCCTACAGGTGGGAATTTCTAGGGGGATTCCAAACAGTCCAAATGAAAATACTCTCAGAATAGTCTTTTGAAGTCTTACCCCCTTCTGCCTATTCACGTGCCCACTAGGCCGTCATTTTCCACAGGCACCCTAGGTTGTAAGGTGTTTTGTTTTTGAAGGTAGAGAGAGAGGCTGAGGTGAGGGGGATGGGAGCAAGTCACAGTCTCACTAAGCTCATTATAAAATCCTGCTGTGGGTCAAGTTTCTCAGGAAAATGACTCAGACTTAGGGGCTTGTGTACAGGAGGTAAATTAAGAAGGACTCTCAATTCAGCAGCAGTGGGTAAGAAAGCTGGGGCTAGGGATGGTGATGGAGGATGGCTGAGATTTCGATGAGAGAAAGTGATTCTCTAGACCAAACAGAGACGAATTTACCTTCATCTCAGCATAGCATTATGTAAAAAGTAATATTTAAGCCAAGAAGTAGACAACTGATAAAACTCTGTCAGGTGAATAAGTCAAGAAAACATTAAAATTGTAAGCTACATTTACTTACTTTAAAGACTCATTTGTTCCTGTGTTTTATGCATATGAGTGCTCTGTCTTTATGCACACCAGAAAAGGGCAGCAGATCCCATTATAGAAGATTATGAGCCACCATATAGTTTCTAGGAATTGAACTCAGGGCCTCTGGGACAGCAGTTGGGAATACCTTCAACCATTGAACCATCTTTCCAGCCCTCATTTTAAAAGTTATTTTGTGTTGAGGTTGAGCTTTTGGAGGTCAGAAGACAACTTCCAAGGAGTCTGTTCCTTTCTTCTATCATATGGGTACTGGGGATTAAATTCAAGTCACAGGTTTTGACAGCAAGCTCCTTTACCCACTGAGCCATCTTGTGGCCTAGAAATAAAAAACAAAACTAAACAATACAAGTCTCAGAAATGAAAAAAGAAAAAGATTGTTAGTTGGAGGAACTGAAAGAAGTTTCATAAAATGGAATTACATCTAAGGAATGAGGCAGAGGACAGAAACAGATGACAAAGTCTAAATTTTTTTTTTAACAGCCATTCTAAAGAAGGAAAGAAAATAGTCCTGATGTTGTCAAACTAGTGATTAACTGTGATCAGAATCTTATTTTGGGAGCATCATCCAGGCTGATTGACACGGACAATCTCGAGCAAACTGTCCTCTTCTTGGGTTACAGAAATGAATTTCAAAGGAACAACTATGAAACTGAGCTGAGATTTATTGGAATTAAATCTTAAAACTGATTAAAACACATAGAGAGATGCCCAGGAAAAGGATAAGACATACTTAAGTGTCAGTGTGGGCATTCCCAGTGCTTATGCTTATTATCCTTAGCTATTATAGTAGCAGACTCACATATGCTTTTGGTAGCTCAAAAGTTTAAGTAACTTGTTCCTCCCCCCCCCCTTAATGAGAGTGTAGGCCGGCTTGGGAGGTGTGTTGGATAGGATCATAAGAAGATAAAAGTAAGAGTCACAAAGTCTTTTAAGGGATTGCTATATAACTGGAGTTTGAATCTGGGAAAGGATTAGGCTGTGTTTGATGGTCATACTCAATTAGGAGTTGAGCCTAATCATTACCATTTTGACATTATTTGAAACACCTGTGTATAAAAGGATATTGTCTGTATAAAAACAACCTTCACAGAGAATGTTAACCTTGCTAAAAATTCTTGACTCTGCAAAGAATTCCGTAGCTGCTGAGCTCCTCATTCAGATTCTTGCAAGGGGCCTTGTTCTCTTCCCACGGCTCCTTTGTTTTCCTTGCCTTTCTATCCTGTTTCAAAATGTTTGGTACACATGGAACTCCAGAAGATCAGATGTTTATGTTTTATAGAGATAAATTTGAATGACACCTCCTCAGCCTCCAATGGTGTTAAGTAACTAGTGCCATTGTTGAAGACCTCTATTTGCCTGTACCTGTCTTAGACACAAAAACCTCCACATGATTTATTTATTTATTTATTTATTTATTTATTTATTTATTTATTTATTTTCTGGAGAATTTGACCTGCAGAGAGTAGAAATATTGAGTCACAGCCTAGCAAACAGTGAACTGTCACCTATGAACGGCTCATTTTTGCATGATGATGTAATTTTTACTCCCTGACAGCAGCTACCAATGACTGCCATAGAAGGACACTGAACTTTCCGAAGCCTAAAAACCTCAATGACAGCTACTTCTTCCGCTCTGTGAACACAGCACATCGGAGATAATTGCCCTAAATGTTGTCATTCTTCAACATACAAATGAAAGTGAGCATTCTGTGAATCCTACCACATTTAGAGAAACCACCAATATCTCAGGCAAACGAAAAGCAAAAAATTTTTACTTAACACAGTGAGCACCCACAGATGTTAATTTATCTCATCAGCAACATCATCTGCCCATTTTAAGGTAAACATCTTTCTACAGGGGAAAGGCATGAGCTTGTTGACAGCCTATACTGGCTGTAGCGTGTGCCTCATAATTTTTATCTTATAAAGAAATAGCGAGCAAGACACTAAAAGGGCAAAATTTCTGAATCTGACCATGGTAGCTAGAGTGGTGTGTGTGTGTATCGTTGACTTGACTGATGGATGTACTGAGAAGACAGTGATTCAATGGCAAAATAAGTGACCATTTCATACCCAGGACTACCACAGATGGAACACATATTAAATTGATGTCAACCTAGGAACTTTTTTGTTTGTTTGTTTGTCATAGTTAAATACAAAAATCATTATTGTCTTATGTTTCACAACAAATATTTAAGAGCCAACTCTGAGAGATGAGACGCACGCACCATGACCCTGATATGTGTGCCTGTAGACTGATTTTTAAGTACAAATGTCACATATACCTCATCTTATCTGCAAAATGATGTAACCACACACGGTTATATCAAGGTTGTAGGCATTAACTTAGAAAATAATAAAGTTTGCTAAGCAATTATATGGCAAACCATCTTTCAAGTAATCTTTGAAAATTGGAATAGCTTTTTTTCTATGCTGGCTTTAGGAAAATTCACCTTTTACTTTTCATTAAAATTTCAGAGCTCATTTACGGTCAAATGAGGATGTAAGCCCTGCCCTACATGGTTGTTTCCTCTTCAGTCTCTTTTCATTTCACCACAAACGCTATGTCATTTATCAGAAGTTCAGTTAAGTTCTTTTCTTAGAAACAAGAAGTCACAAAACTGAAGGGTATTTTGGGAGTTCTTATACATTTACATTAAAAAATTCATTACAAAATTTAAACATGTCTGAATGAGATTTGTAAGTCTAACCAGATACTACCCTAATCTAATACAAAGTGTATATGAATCCAGCAAATAATTGAATTAATTAAAAAAAAGACAGTGTTGTGTTTTGTAAGAGAGAGAGAGAGAGAGAGAGAGAGAGAGAGAGAGAGAGATGTTAAGTAGAAATGTGATATGGTGAGGTGGAAGGGGACGTCTCTGCAGGCCCATGCTGAGACATCCTGGAATTCCCCCTGAAGAATCAGCCATACAAAGGATATAGTATGGAATAAAATTTATTTAGGGCATGGGAAGGGGCGTTGAATTGGGGAGGGATTAGAGACAGATAGGGAGGGAGGGAGGGAGGGAGATGGAGAGGAAGAAGAAGGAGGAGGAGAAGGAGGAGGAGGGAGGAAGAGAGAAAGAAGAGGAGGAGAAGGAGGAGGGAGAAGGAGGGAGGGAAGGAGAAGGGAGGGGAGGAGGAGGAGGAAGAAGAAGAAGAGAGAAAGGGGGAGGTCGTCCAGGAACACGTGGAGAGAGAGGGGGGAAGGAGATGAGAGAAGAAGGGGCAGGGAGAGAAGGGGCAGAGAGTAAGAGAATAAGAGGAGTAACAGGGTAAGAGAGTGAAGAGGGGAAAACACCCCTTTTATAGTTAGACAGGCATACCTGGCTGTTACAATTTTCAAACTGTAGGGTGAAGCCTAGAAGGAATTCTGACAGAATGAGAAAGTTCACAGGGAATATAACACAGGAGTCAGTGGCTCCTGACTGTAATCCTAGGATTGCAGTCTCCGAGAGTGACTTGAGTGATGTAGTTCCAAACCATCTTAGACTGCATAATGAAACTCTGTTTCAACAGAAAAACCAAAACCAAAACCTAGTCACAAATGGTATGGGGGTGGCTCAGCTGCAGAGATGGCTCAGTTACTAAAAGAACTTAAGTTCCCAGCACCCATGTTGCTTAGCTCACAATTACAGGCAGCTCCAGCTCCAGCTCCAGCTCCAGCTCCAGCTCCAGCTCCAGCTCCAGCTCCAGCTCCAGCTCCAGCTCCAGCTCCAGCTCCAGCTCCAGCTCCACCTCCACCTCCACCTCCACCTCCACCTCCACCTCCAGCTTTAGCTCCAGAGGGATTTTTTTTTTGGCCTCTGTGGGCACTCACTCCCATATGTGCACACTCACAAATGGTCCATGTACATAACTTAAAATAATAAAAATAAATCTTAAAAATACATTTATTCTATGTGTACCTTTCCTCTGCGTGAAGGAATGTTGAGTGTAGCCAAATTATTTGTTGTGGTGTAAAAATGTGGCCGATGATTTAATCTCTAATAGAATCTTCTTTTCCACTGGAAACCTCTTCATAATCACAGTTATCTCCATTTCTTTCACCGTTCTTGTCTTGTGAGGCCCCCAAACAAGCAGTTGCCAGGCTCTCCTTGGCTGTATTGTGAGCTTTCTCCACCAAATTATCCCAAACTCCTGTCAATTGGCTCCAAAATTTGATTCATATGGTCAGGTATAACCACAGCCACCACTCCACTTCAAAGGAAGCTCAAGTTACGTAACAGACATTGTGTGGAAAGAAGGACGAAGGAAAATAGATGATAGATAAAAGATAGAAAGGTAGATACATGGGTTATAGATGATAGATGATAGATTGATTGATAGATAGACAGATAGATGAAAAAACATGTAGAGGTTATCTGGCATTTTAAATAAATGCTCCAAAATTTTTTTTGAGAGAGTGCATCATTTTGGGGAAATAGCTAAGTGGTAGAGCACTTGTGTAGCATGCTCCAGATCCTGGGTTCAGTCCTGAGTGCTGTCCCCAAAATAAAACAACCTGGCTTCTTGAATGCTTCTTTCTGAAAACTGAGAGCTCAGTCAACAGTACAGAGAAACTAAGACTTACAAATGTTGTAGTCATACTTCAAGTGACAATTTAGGAACTGTTTCACAAGGCAAAGGTAGCTGAGCAAAAATAGCCAGCGGTAACCATAACTCTGTTATTGGTTGAACTAGAGGACATGCTCTATTTTGTTTGTTTAGATGTTGACCTTGAAGGAGGCTTCCTTTAGGAATTCCCAGGGGAAAAAAAGCAAACGTGATGAAAAGGAGGTTCCAGATAGAGCTTAGCAGCACTTAATTTGGCAAAGAACTTAACAGACATTATTCAGTGGCTGGGGAGGACGACACATGGTTTTAATCCCAGCACTCGTGAGGCAGACTCAGGCAAGTCTTTGTGAGTTCAAGACCAACTTTGTCTATACAATGAATTCCAGTGCTACATAGTGAGACCCTGTCTCAAAGAAGCCAATAAAACTTAATACACCTAAGGGTAATTGACTTTGATACAAGGTAGTATGTAACTCATTTTGGGTCATAAATTTGATGTATTTGTTTATCTAACACAGCATTTATTAATAAGGAAAACATTTAAAAGTTTTAGATAATTAAAATTCGTGTGTGTGTGTGTGTGTGTGTGTGTGTAGACTAGAAGACAGCTTGCAGGAATTGGCTCTTTGCTTCTGCCATGTGGGTTCTCAGGACCAAACTCTGCTAGTCAGGCTTGGAGGCCACCTCAAATCTAAAGTATCTTAGTAATTTTTGGAATGGAAGATAGTCCTTTTCTAACATTTAAAAGATGAAACATTCTTTCAGAGATTTTTAGTACTTAGTATATGGCATTCCTGAGGTGATGGTTAGATCCATAACAATTCCTAATCAATATGAAAGAAATAGACCTGATTTCATAGTTTTCTTTATACTTCGACGAAACAATTAGCCTAATTACTAGAACCCTCAAGGCCAGTGAGTTAGGAACCACCACTTGTTATTGTGTTCCTGGAAGTTCTGCAATCCAGGTGAGGGGTTTGTAGAATTGAAGGCTTTCTGGCCTGCTGGTGCCTCCTGCTGGTGGTGTGAAACCTGAAAGAGGGACTCTTACTTGATCCCAGGTGATCTTCCTGTGGAGAATGATAAACAGAGCTCCTGTAGCACTCCTTGCAACCCTTCTCCTTTCCCATCTGGACACTTGCATGGGATTCCGTCTTCCAGCTATTGTTAACCAAGTGCATGGGAGCTGAGGAACACTGAGAAGATGAGAACAAGACTTACATCCGCTCCTATTTCATGCTTCATAATCTATTATGACACACACCTACAAGAGACTCAATACTGAGTAGATCAATACATGAATGTGGATATAGCAGGAGCTCGCTCAGTGAATATAGTCTGCAGTGGTCCAATATCAGCAAGAGTGAAGCTGACCGTCTCTAGCTACTCAGTGCTCATGACCATGAGAATGGTTTACATCACAGAGTGGAGGAGAGGTCTCTATGATTTAGTTGTGAAATTCAGCCCATTTAGTCAGATGTAGTATCATATGCCTAGCATCCTAGCATTTGGCAAGCAGAAACAAGAGATTTTGTATGAGTGTCAGGGCAGCTACAGCAGGAGACCCTGTCTCAACAAAAACAAGACCATATATCTATATCTAACTATAAATGTATATACCTATACATATATATGCTTCATGTATTATTTTTGATTTGTGCTATGAATTCTTTCACAAACTATTTGATATATTGCATTTTAAAAAAATTATACCGGTTACTCATATGCACATAAAATAGTGTCCTTTAGTTCACAAGCCATGTTTGCATAGAGAGCAAATGAGCTTAGTTAAAAGAAATTTATTTTACTCTTTTTTATGTATGTGCATGTGCACCTGTGTGGCTCAAAACTGGGGCTGGGTTCGGGGCGGGTCATGCCTGTGCACCGTGGTTGCGGCTGAGGCAGTCCTCAGAGCTGCGGCTCAGGCCTCCCTCAAGCTACTGCTGCGGTCCCAGTTGATGGTTCGATCTCACCAGCACAGCCGAGCAATCCCCTGAACCGCGGTTGCAGAGGAAAGGGGGAGCCCCGCACTGGGACAAGGAGAGTGGGAACCCAGCATGCCCGGCTGCCTTGGCTGAGTTCCTGGGGCAGCCCGAGAAGGTGCAGGGACTGCTGCTGCAGGGGAGAGAGCCCTGAGGACCACTGGAGCAGGGAGAGTTCCCCATGGACGGCTGCAGCAGGGAGAGGCGGAGAGGCTTTCCCCGTGGGAGTTTCTCACTTACACAAAAGGAGTCCAGAGTTCCAGGAGACATGTGGAATCGAAGATATGGAAGTTTTATTGCCATGATATTTGTATCTGGATGTGAAAGCTCTCCCACCAAATATCAGGAGGGGCTTCCTTATATTGGGAGCAGGGGAGAAGGGCGGGGCTAGGGAGCTGAAAATTTAGATATCTACACCCCGGCCTTTAGGTAATTCATTAATAGGTAAATCTTGAGGCAGAGGCCTGTTAGTCTCATGCCTTCTGTGACCTAGCTTGCAGGTTACATGTTAGGTCTCTGGGTTCTGGGGGCTCGGCCAAACACCCCAGGATTTCTACAATCCAACATCTAAACACCCCAGGATTTCTACAGTCCAACACACCTGTGTGCCTATGGGTATCACAGGCCAGAAGAGAGCATCCGATCCCTTGGAGGTAGAGTAAAAGATAGCAGTGGGTCACCAAATGTAGGTGCTGGGAACTAAACAAGTGCTTTTATAGCTGAGCCAACTCTCCACCCCCAAAGAACTTAGTCTAACCAGGTATTTAAATGATTTATACAATTTTTAAGTCTACAGCACTTGAGCAAAGGTGACTATCCTCCACAGAATGCAGTCTCATTTGAAGAGATGAAGTCTGCAACATGAAAAATACTGAAGGAAGGTAGGTTGTGTCCTTAGACTGTTGGTTTTGAGCCACAGCATAATTCCTTTCACTTTGGGGAAAATTCAAGTAGCAGACAATAGGCCAATTATGATTTGCCACTCTAAGGTCTCTGGTTAATATTCCAAGGAAAATCATAAGATGGTAAATAATTCTGAGCTAGCTGAGAGGGTGATCTGATATGCACTTGAGAGGTCTACTCTGTGTGCCATCATTGGACTAAGCTGGAGTGGGTAAAAATCACCCTGAAGAAAAGCATGATTATCATCATGAAGTTCACCCCGACCTTTGCTCTGTTCCTTCATAAACTATCCTAGCCATCATAGGCCAGTTTGGCTCTCTCTGCTCTAGTGTATTTTGGTAGCGAGTTCATCATACACTGACATAAGACATTGCTCTTGCAGTGAGTTCCAGAGAGCTCCAGAGAGAAATTTGAGGATTTGAGTTCCATTGAGTCTGAAACCTTAGAGTATGTATTGTTCTTGCACAGCATGTACATTATACTCTTAACAAGACCTCTATTTACCATGTTCACACAATTTATGCATTACTACACTCTACTGTCTACAGTGGGTGAGAAGATGCTGATAAAATGTGCTTTAAAATGTGAGCAAGATTTCTATTTCTCTATTGATTGAATTTCTACACAGTGCATTAGAAGAAACATGATTTAAAATGTGACTATACTACTTAATGTAATGTCAGGAAAATAATTTAAACTTCAATTTGCTCAAAGAGATAGCTAAAATACTACAGGGCATAATAATATGGAAAATGTTAATATTCAAAAGAGAACTCTTTATTAGGGAACACAAACATAAAGCCAATTAAACAGCGGAATTTCATTTTATTTTGTCCATTTCTGTGTGTGTGTGTCTGTGTGCATATATGTACATGTACATGTCTTCATGCCTTGGAGGACAGCAGAGGATGTCAGACACTCTGGAGCTGGAGTTACAGGTAGAGGTGTGTCCCTGGGTATGAGTTCTAGGAAGAGAACTGTGCTCCTTTGTGGGGCAGTAGGCTATGAGAAAGCCAGAAAGCTTGGTAGAAATCTTTGAAGCCCCGGAGATCTCGGCCTGAAAAGGGTCAGCAGGATGGGAGGTTGCTTCAGATTCCCAGGCCATATGGCCCGATTCCCACATAGAGACCCGTGACCCTTATCATGTAGGATAACACCTCCATGCAAATAAGGCATCCCCAAGCCCTCAAGCCAAACCAATAGGGGTTACCTGTTCTTCCCCCCGAAACTGTATATATAACCCCAGAGCTAAAAGTAAACGACTACTGCTGTGTGGTGTAAGATCTCCTGCTGTCGGAGTGCTTTCGTGATCCCTCTCCAGTCACGCATTTCAAAGGACAACTCTCCTCCCTCCTCTCTTCTCAGCGGGAAGAGTGAACTGAGAGAGCTGAAACACTTTTCTTCCGTGGGCTCTCACGAGCTACCCCCAGAAGAGAGAACTAAAAGAGCTGATAACACTCCCTCACTTTTGGAGACTGGGACAGAGGTCCCGCTCCACATGACTGGAAGACGTACTCGTACTGTGCCCTGGTTCACAGTTGCGCTCTCCTTCATTGCCGCTGCCGCCACCCCCGCCTCTGGGGTTTTCGGGCCGACCGGAGGCTGCCGTGGAGCACGAGCCCCGCAGTCCCGCTGGCTGCTGAAGGCCCTGGGCCGGCTCTAGAGTCTGCCCGCCCCGCCCCCCCCACCCCGCCCGGCCTGGAGCTGACGCCAGCCGCTGCCGACCCCGGTACCCTGCGGCAGTTCTGTCAGCCGCTCTTCTGGGTCTTGTTGTGCACGCAGGCCTGTGATCCCTAGGCGCGAGCAGTGCCCAACACTCCTCTGTAAGAATACTAAGTATACTGATTCATTTCACCAGTCCCATGTCTTAGGTTTTGAGAGGTTCTCTCACTGGAATGGGACCTTATTTTTTCAAGATTGATTGCATGCAAGCCCCAGGAACTCTGTCTCTGACTTTCCATCGCTGGGAATATGAACTGGGGTTTCTAGGCTTCGACTTTTGATGTGGGTGATGGACAATTAAACTCAGGTTCCCATGTTTGCATGCCAAGCACTAAACTGACAGAGCTATCTCTCCTTAGAACCTTATTTTGGTTTTTACATAGGATCCTACTATCTTGGCTGACCTGGACCTCACCATTTTTCTGCCTCAGCCTCTGAAGTGTTGGGAATGCAGGCATGCAACACCACTCCTTGCCTAAAAGATGCAGAGATGTTTTAATCTTAAAATTTCTAAATCAGCCTGAAGTATAAGGGGTTTGTCATATTTTCACACATGCTTTATTCTTTTATTTGGAGTAAGCAATCAGTTATGCTTTTGTATTCTAATTAGTATCTACTGGACACTGAATAATTAATGTGCACATATTTTTGGTGTTAAAATGACTTTGGAGATGATTATAGCTAACAGAAAGCACCATAGTTGAAGCCCTGAGCTAAGGCTGCTGTAAACACACTTCAATTAATACAGCCATCAACCCTCTCATTATAATTATTTATAGATGATACTGCACTGGGATTAAGGAAATTGAGCAATTGTCACAGATGATAAAGGTTGAGCCAGGAATTCATGACTAAGAATGAATAGAAGAGACAAGAGTCCCCAGTGGAAACTGCTCTAGTAGAGTCTCCCACCTTGACTTCAACCAGTTCCTGTCTTCCCCAAGTTCATTTCTATTTGAACTTCCACAATACAAACCCAGGGCCTAACAACAACTCTTTAAGCCACTAATTTGTCTAAATGTTGCAAGATCCTTGCCCTCTCTTTGAAGAACAGTAGCTGTAAGTTATCTAGGACAGCATAGATTTCAGGGTCTCCTGGTTTTATGTCACATGTAGTCTATTACCTTTTTCTTCCCCCTTCAGAACTTGCCACTCCTCTTCCCATAGCCCACTTTCTTGTTTATAGCCTGTACCCCTCCATGTTTGCACACACAAATAAAATGTAAACGCTAAGATCACATATGAAAAAGACCTGTGGTAGTTGAAGAGATTTTTTTAATGATGGCCAGGGTAAATGTCTGTACCTCCCTCTCTCCAAGATAATTTCAGTGTTATCCAGAATCTGAGTGAAACAACATTCAGGATTTAGGCTTATCTATAGATTCTTCAAGGTCACAAAGCTTCTTCCTTCATATTCCTCTCTCTCTCCGGGTGCTGATGTTCTGTTCATCCTGACTCATCACAAAACTTGCATCCTTCACTCTTTCACCAACTATGGCAACAACAATTCCAGATTATCTTGAGTCTTTCAGTTTGGCAGAGACCTGTGGAGAGTTGCTTGGTCCTCAGTGGTGGCACAGGGTCCTAGATCAGAATAGTTTTCCCCTTATGCCTTCCTTCATAGTTCCACACAAATTGTGTATTATTTGAGGGCAAACAAAACTTATCTTATGCTCACCCTGTCCTGCAGCTCTTGTTTTGCTTTTCTGAAGATGTCACTGAATCTTAGACAAGCAGAGGGATCTACCTCTTTATTCTGTATGCCCTCCAGTGTGCTCCACTGAGATGGATCACTTCTAAGCAAGGCCCTTCATGGCCAAAGCTTCAAATGTACCAGCCTCCATGACCCAGAAGTACTACATCAAACTTATTTGCTAGGCTTCATACTATTTCAAAGAAGATAAAATTCATGTAAATGTTTATCAGTCAAATTAAATTTAAAGTGATGTCAATGGGAAGGAATACACATCATGGACAAAACAAGACAGTGCTCTTCATGTTCTTTCGGATGGAAGAAATCTTCATACGCACCGGCCTTCTCTGGTACAAATATAGTCTTTTAATTCATCACAATGGGTACTGTCAATGCCATATTGATGAATAAAGGCACACTGACCATGATCTTGGATTTCATATCTGGAATAAAACAAAAAGATGACTTTATTATGAGGCCCAGTTCACATAGTAAATGAATCTAAACTTTGGTGATTGTGGTTCAAATGTGCTCTGTGGAGAGGAACCTATGCAAGGTGTTGTTGTTCTCTTGCCAACCATCAACACTTAACTCCCAGACACAGACAGGGAGGTGTCTTGTGTCTCTGCAAAAAAGCAGCATGGCCTGGGACTCTGTGCTCCTAGCAAGGAGGAAAGAAAACATCATAACCATTCAAAGAGGGATCAGCTTCCTCTATGTATGTCGGTAATGAAAATGAATAAGTCAACATATTAAGGCATTTAGAGGTGATGCATGGGTAGAGTGTAATTGGCAGTTCAGGGACCATCTTTTCTTGCTTTTCAGTACAGGTCTGTCATAACGTTCATGTATGAGTTCACTTGGCCACTCTGTAACCAACTCTAGTGTGAGATAGGTGTTATTTCCTTGGCAGGGTGACAGGGTGTGCACAAAGCCCTATGCAGAGTTGTTAGCAAAAATTTTCTAAGTTCCCACTGTAGGTCACATATACAAACATGTAACGTTGAGCATTCAAAACAAGAAAACACAATAGTGAATCTTGGTGATGTTCTGATTGTCACATAATCAAAATGCCTTCAGTACCTTATTTTCAGGGAGGAACATCATCACTGGTGTACCCTTTGCTGATTTCCAAGAGACCCTCAAGTTTTAATCTTATTCTTTCCTAAAATATGTATGTATAGTCAACTCTTCAGCATCCTTGAGGAAGTAGTTAGGGACCGCTGGCCACAGATACTCAGGTCGGGTCCCCTACATAAAACAATGCAGTGCTTGTATAGCTCCTGTCACAGACTTCAGATTGTCTCTTAGATAATTTATGTAGAATCATGTCCATGTTAGGTAAATAGTAATGATGCTGCTTGTCAGGCTATGATAACAAGAAAATAAGTCAGACACATTCAATACAGTCATGATAAGTTTGCTCTTTAAAAGGCTTTCACCTGGGGTTGATTGAGTCCATACATGGAACATGTAGATGGAGAGGTGCTGGACTTCCATGCCAACACATACCCAATGTGCCAATGTTCCCATTAACTGTTATGGGAGTCCCATATGAGGAAGCCCTACTCCTTGATGGTTCACAAAGTAATCATATTTAAAAATAAAGTTTTAAAAGGAACTACTAAATAAGATGACTTTTTTTATTTTGATGTTTTGAACTTAGATTCATTATCTGGATTAAAATAATGTCATTTGGGTGAACACTAATCTCATGTAATCTGACTGTTTTTCCTTTGCCTTTGCCATGTTGGAAGTGAAGCCAGAGCCCTTTGTATCCCTAAGTAAGTCCCTCACCCCAGGCACCACTGATGCTCTTTTAAGAAGAAACAGCTGAGGCACTAGTATGTATACAGGTTGAGCCATAGGAAGACAAAGTAAGAGGGCAGGAACCTACACAGCAAAGAGAGAGGGCAGAGAAAACAGACCCCAATGACAACTTGACTATAGACCTTGAAATTCCAGATATGTTGCTTATGCTGCTTCGTTTGTGTCATTTATTGGGGTGACCCTAGCAAACTAACACAGCAACTTTCACCAGCTCATGGTTTTACCTTTCTCTCAGTTTTTCTTCTTTTTCTTCTTCTTTTTCTAATGGGATACATAACATCTTAAGCTGTCAATATTTTCTTTCAAGAGACACCATGGGTATTATGTTTTGTATTTAAAGTTTATCTTGTGTCACATATTTTCTTATATGCTTTCAAGTAGAAAAACCACAATTCTTGGTTATATTGCTGCTTGCAAGTCATTGTGTATTTTTAACTAAATTTCAAGGGAATACAATAATCATAGAAACTTCTTTAAGTTGAAGAACTTCTGCAGAGGAACAATGTATTAATACCATGGAGTGAGCACCTGCCTTAGAGAAGGCACTCAGTACATGGAAGTTTGTGGCTCCTCTGTGAAAAATACAATCTTCTAAGTCTTTCATTCACTCTGAAGTTGGGAGGTGGATTTTAAATGTTTCCAGAACAAAAACAGAGTCTAAGGATACAATTAATTCTTCACGTTGGGACAGCAGAGAAGTTCTGGAATTTTAAGTAAAAAGAAATCAAACTTCTCTTTTCCCAATTTATTATATATGTATATAAAACTCACTCCATAGTATTTATATATCATACCTCTGCAGAAGTTCCTCAACTGAAAGAAATTTCCATGGTTATTGTATTTCCACAAAATTTAGCTTGAAAACACACAATGGCTTGTAAAATATATATCTTCAGATCCTCACTCCTTACCAATAAGAAGTGAAAGGACACACACACGCACACATACACACACACACAATGTGCACACAAAGACAGTTTTACTCAGGCAAGATCTAAACTGACTAGATTTAGGTCAAGTCTAGAATGAAAGGAAGACAGTGAGCAATTCACTTAAACACACAGAACCAAACACTGGTGCTTGAGGGAATACTGTCCCTAGAGACCATCAGTTTGTCTGAATCTTCTCTTCAGCTTCTGTTGGAGGGCCTATTTAAGAAATGTATTTAAAGAAACAGTAGATGTGTCTGTTTATAGAGGTAGAACTTTGACTACAATTCACAATTAACACTAAATAAATATGAAGGCTTACAAATCATTGTATTTACTTCCATTTGTCCAAAACCAGATTCCGAGTGTATTTTTTCTGTGCAGTCCAATCCAATATGTTTGCATCTCATGCATTTGCTTCAGTAAAATTTCCTGTGACAGAACAGAATGCTATTAGGGTCATCACCTGATGGTCTCAATCTCAGTCCATGAAAAGGTTACTGCCCTTGTCTGACTCCATCATGTTCTTACCACAGGTCTTGCAGGGGATGCTGAGCACCCAACTCCCTGTGTTTATATTTGCTACAGCAAAGAAAATGATTTTGTAAAAACTCAAGTTAGAGCAGGATCAGAGGTGTTTGTGACTACATTGCCTGCCTTTGGGATCCTTTCCTTCCTTCTATTGGGCTGCCCTTGTTTAGCCTCAATAGAAGAAGCTACGTCTAGCCTTATTCCAACTTGTTATGATAAAGTTGGTTGATACCTTTTTGGAGAAGAAAAGAAGGAAGAGAGGAGGGGGGAGGAGGGAAAGAAGGAGGGGAAGAGGGAGGGGAAGCTGCAATCAGGATGTGAGGTAAATAAATTATTATTATTTTTAAAAAGACTGAGGTTAGAACACAGCACTTTTGTCCTTAATTCTAAAAACAGTTCCCTGTTTTGCCTGAAGCAAAACACTCAAGTTTCTGTAATGTCTTACTGGACCCTTGTGGTCACACTCTCCCTCGCTTCTCAGCTTCAGGCAGGGTGATTGACTATTTTTTGGTTCCTTGACTATTCCAGGTATTTACCCATCTGAAACCTGTGTCGCAGCTGATTTCTTTCCCCAGACTCTTTATCCCTTAGGTACTCCCTACACTACCTGCCTTACCTGCTTCATTTCTTTACTCCAATGTCATCATTTCAAGCACATGTGAGCTTGTCTCCAATCTACCTTGGAGAAGAGAGGAAATGCTTTGATTTGTATCTAACATACTGTGCAATTTATATGTTTTCTATTACCACTTCTAGTTTTCTATCTTCCTTCTGAGCTCCAAGTTCCCCACAGCCAAAAGATCTGAGTCAACTATTCAGCATGCTGAAGTGGGAAATCTAACCAATTCCGTGTTGTCGTTGAACAAAGCCAGAGTTGCACCATGGAGTTTGCAGTTCTCCTTGGCAGTGGACCATGAATTTTTATGTTCGGCACGAGAGAAACAGTTCCGACGTAGTTTGTTCCAGCCACCAATGCATAGCCTCACTTCATCGTCGCATGTCTTGTTTCTGGATAGTCTTGTAACTGTATCTAAAATAAACACAGGACCTGAAGACACTGTGAGAAAAATGAATCTGACTTTCACTGTGAAAGATTTCTCTGTATGTCACACTGATAAACATGCATTTCACATTCACATCACATTTTAGTCATTGGACTTTAGCCATCAAGTCTATGATGAAAGGCCAACCAAAGTGGACAGCAAGAGTGAAAGAAGCATTAGAGAATTAAGATCTATGTGAAATTAAAAAACTGTAGTGACCAATTTCCAGAAACATAACATTCTCTGACTATTCTCTCATATTGTTATAATAGTGGAATTTATTTACTTATTTTCTTACTTCTCTTAAAATTGTATGTGCTACCTGAGACAAGTCCTCCAAATGAATCCTCTATAGCTGTAACATCAAAGGGTTGGTTCTCTCCCAGTGACCTAACCAATATTCAATTGTTTCTCAGTAAAAGCATTTTCTCAAAAGTTGAAGCTATTTCTTTGTCCTTTGTTCTTGAGCAAATTAAAAAAGGGGAAAACACTAAAACTGTATTAACTTTTACAACATTTCCTATTAAACTCACAGCACTTGATAGATGGAGTTACTTATTTATGAATAACCCTGAAAGAAACAGTATTTAAGGCACTTTCTCCCATGCCTGGAAAAACAAATAGACAGATAGACAGACAGACAGACAGACAGACAGACAGACAGTCTTGTTCCTTCTCATGCTTATGAATGGGAGACTATTCAATTGGAAGCATTAACTAGCAGTCAAGTTCTATATACCCCCAGAATATTCATGTCACTGAAATTACTTGACAAATAGCACGTCCCAAATTACCCCATATATTAGGTTCAAATAAACAACTACTATCACAGTCAAAAAGTTTGTTCAAAACCTATGCTATCAGAAATCCAATTTTATTATTCATCCATTAGTTTATATCTTCTTTTCTTTGTACATCTGACCACCCCCAAGCTAACCAATTACCCTGTATTGAGGTCAAGAGATAAGCATGACTGCTGGATACCAGGACAACGTTCAGGGTAGGGTTAGACAAAGGTGATGCCTAGGAAAGACTTGAGGAAAGGTAGACTAAGGAGGTATGTCTGCCTTCACAGTAAGAATGGTTTTTTTCTCTGCTAAACAATGGGAAAAGACGATGCAGAGGCCCTGACCGCTCACCAGATAATGAAGATGTGCACACCAAGTGAAGGATTAAGTAGTACAGGTAATCAGAAGTCCAGGGTGACTAGGTGCAATAAGGACAGTGTAACTATTCATTGTACATTGCTCTAAGTGAATTAAAAACTATGCAACATTTCCATCAGATCTAATAATTCTTCTGAATTGTTAAAAATAAACTCTATTCTTACATAAAGGTGTCATTAGCCACATGTGACTATTGAACCTTGAAATATGGCTGGTTCAAATCCAATTCACTTTTATTATAAAGACATCATAGAAAAAAATGTAAAAACACCTCATTAGTAGAACTTTTGCTTATGTAATATATTGGCAATTGCTTTAAGAGGTCAAGGGTAGAAGAGAGATGACATCGGAGAATAAGATGCATTCCAGTCCCGTGAATCAGCGAGAATGGAAAGAGTTCACATCTGCCTCAGGGAAAGAATAGGCATAATTTACTAATTATATTTGGAAAGTCAAAAACATGTAAAGGACAATAAGTAAGGGTTTTTGAGCTTTGCAGTTGGAAGGATAGACTTTCTGTTCCCTGAGATGAGGAAGACTATAGATGAAGGATGTGAGAGAAGAGAGACTGATCTGAGGCTCAGACACTGAAGCTGCAGCTCAGTTAACACACTGTTTGATGTTAAAAGTATGAAGAGCAGAGCTAAATCTCTAGGACTCACAGGAAAAAGTTGCAGTGGAGAGGCAGGTCTCTGGGAGGTATTGGCCAGCCAGCTAAACCTAACCTAAGCCACAGGAACTACTAAGGGTCCTTTTCTCAAAAAAAAAAAAAAAATAAGGTGGATGAATCCTGACTCCTGAAGAAAGACAGCCAAAGAGTTGACTTCTGGACTTCTGATTTCTAATGGGATACATTCTCTCTCTCTCTCTCTCTCTCTCTCTCTCTCTCTCTCTCTCTCTCTCTCTCTCTCTTCCTGTCTCTCTGTCTCTCTGTCTCTCTGTCTCTCTGTCTCTCTCCCTCTCTCCCTCTCTCCCTCTCTCTCTCTTCCTGTCTCTCTCTCTCTCTCTCTCTCTCTCTCTCTGTCTCTCTCTCTCTCTCTGTCTCTCTCTCTCTCTGATATACATACATGGGGAGGGGTTTCACAGTATGAACACTATTAAGTTTGAGATATTTACTAGCTAATCAAAGTAGCTAGATTGCTTTAAAAATAATTAAATTCAAGGAAGTGTCCAAGATTGGAGATATATTTATGTGATAAAGGTCCAAGACCAGTTCAGAAGGCTGACAGGGCAACAATGCTTCAAAGATTGGAGACAATGAAGAGACATGTTCAAGCACTGAGGCCAGTAAGAGCAGAAGGAAAAGGAGAAACGAACAAAGGAAATAAAGCCAGCAGTGATGTAGGCAGGAGACAAACAGTTTAAGTGTACAGGTCTTGAAGGCCAAAATGGAATTACTTTTTGGGAGGGGTGATAAAATGATTGAAGATCTGGAGCTGCTGGGAGTTGACATAACCACCTGTTCTACAGAAGTCACCAGTTCACAGCTCTCTTCCTCAAGTATCAAGGTCACAGAGTTTCCACTCTTCTATGATGTTCTCTGAGCCTTGGATGGGGAAGGATAATGCAGATGACTCATCCAAAGCTGAGCGCTCAGTTACTTATACTTGCTAGCTTGGCCAGTGATCTGTGTCTGGATCCACCACTACCTTGTTCGAAGAGACTTTTCTCAATAGCAAACCAGCAGACATTTTAACTTCAGTCTGGGAGGCCCTCCCTTGGAAGCCCCAACCTTGCTGGACTGACAGCAGATCCTTGCAGAGAGAGGAAGTGACTCTTCTTTGTAGACTTGGCTGCAAGTGCTAATTGGAGTCAGAGGGTTGACAACAGCAGAATGAAGGGTGAGAACTTGGGAGCCATTTCGGTAAGAGGAAGATGGAAAAGATCTAAATATACTGTATAATACTATGAGATTTTTAAAGAGAAAACTATTTTTAAAAAATGAATGGCAATCATCAAGTAAGATGAAAGGAGTGATTGTGACTTTGGAGATTTTGCTAAGCTTGACTACAGGTGTTATGAGAAAAACTGAAGCAGAAACCTGATCAGAGTGGACTCAATATTAGAGAGGACAGGCCCTGGGGTATTGCTCCAAGGTAGAGTCCATGCTTAGCATACGCAAGGCTCTGGGTCCAGCTCTAAACACCAGTTATCCTCGTGGAAAACTAAACTAAACCAAATAAAAACCTAGTAGTTTGAGCTGGAGATGTAGTCTAATGGCAGGTTATGTGCTTAGACTACATGAAAGCCCGAAAAGAGAAAGGAAGGAAGGATGGATGGAGAGGAAGAAGGCAGGGTGGTAGGGAGGGGAGACAGAAGATAAAGAAACCATTCCCATTCCAAGGTTTCTGTATCAAGCAGTCACCATAAGCGCTATACAAAGGAAGAGTAGGGGCTAATGACCTAATTTATGACCTGTGCTGCTGATGAAGATGTTTCAGTGAAATGTGAACAGCAATGGCCTATGAGAGAGAAGAACCTGATGACAGTTAAGGTGAAAGGATCTACTGTAGAATCTCAGCCCTCCACTGCCCAGAGAGCCTGTGTACTGGTGATAGTGGGTGGTCATGTCTCCCATGCATTGCTTCTGTTAGAGTAAGCTAGAATCAATGTTCGAGACAGAGTTTCTCTGTATAGCTCTGGCTGTCCTGGAACTCACTCTGTAGACCAGGCTGGCCTCGAACTTAGAAATCCACCTGCCTCTGCCTCCCAAGTGCTGGGATTAAAGGCGTGTGCCACCACTGCCCAGCTAGAATCAGTGTTCTACTCACCTGTTAACATACTCCGAGTTAGCACACTCTGGAAATGCAGCTTAGCAGACCCTACTTTGCTTTCGCCTCCACCACCGTTATAGCTGGCACAATTTTGACACGGATACGGTGCCTACAAGATCTTATCATAGACCACGTACACCCAGCTCTTCCTAAAGCTTTGCCTGACCACCCTGCATCAGAACTCTCCTTCCTCCTGCTTCAAAACGAATGAACATCTGCGCAGCAATTCCTCTAGAAGCAAATCTCATTTATTCTCAGGAAACACATCCCAGCTGGCACTGTTTGAATGTAATACATATTTATCAATAGACTGATCTAGGAAGTAAAGCAGGCAGAGGGGGCAGGCTGAATGTCCACTACTACTATCAGTGTTTTTAGCAGAAACTGATCACTTACATTTTCTAGGAAAACTGTACAACCCCCAAAGGAGAACAGCAACAGCACCACCTATCAGGGTCCAAAGGGTCAGCACTTTCTTTGCATCTGCACAGAAAGCAAGCAGACAGGTCACTATTTACCAGAGAAAAACAACAAGCAAACAAAACCTCCATTAAAAAAGCCACAATCTCTGTATCCTATACACAACTCAACCATTGATCTATTAGGAAATGGAAAAGCACTCAGGTATGACTTTGGCTTCCGTCTGCAGAGTACTTTGGCACTTTCAAGAGCTAAGCAAAATATTCTCCAGCAAGGCTTGCAGGACAAAACCCCAGTCACCACCTTTTGTGGCTTTGGGGAGGGGGTGGTTTTAATGAAATGTCTTCTGTTGCGGGGAGGGTGGGGCAGATCTGCTGGAGAGGGAGTGTATCGCCTTCATTTTTTTCTTTTAGTTTTGAGCCTTTGTTGATGATGACCACTTTCACTTAAGATCCATATCCATACCCTCTGCCTCACAGGCACAGGCTACCAGTCTTAAGCTGTAATGAAACCCTGTCATCTCCTTACCGAGCGTTAACCTGTGACGCCTGCGTTCATGGCTTGTCTGAGATAGTCTGAGTGAAGTGTCGGCCAGCATAGAAATGGCGCTCCAGTGACTACAGAGGTTGAGAAAGTTCTTAGGAGGAAAGGAGAACTGATAGTTATATCCGTTGTCTTCAAAGCTCTGGACTCAGAGGGCTGAGTTTCTTTGGGATCAAAACTAGGGCAAGATTGATAGATGGGTGAGATAGCACCAGTCCAGCGTGATGGTTCTGCATGGTGAGCCACAAGACATCTCACCGGCCTTGTCCTCGCTCCTCTGAGTGAGTAACGGCAGCGGCAAGCCGGAAGCGCTCCAACGGTGTTTCGCTAGCTGCCCCGATTGGCTAGTGGTCACGAAGCCTGATTAGCATCCTCTCTCCCTTCAGCTACCTAGTCTACACAGATTACGGCTTCCCCTTCCCTGGTCATTGTATATAGTCTCTCCCCGAACTATCTGATAAAGCAGTGTAACTTTAGGGTTGTTTGAACTAACTGTAAATCGCACTTATCCTCTCTTGATCTTTGAGCCCTACATCCACTTTTGTTTTGCTTTTAATCTCTTTCTTTTTATTTCCAACTGTCCTGTAAATTGCTTAATGAAATTTGGCAGAGTGAACTCATGGTAAATTAAGGTTTGTTTCCTACACAGGCGCTATCCTCTTCACAGAAGCTTAGAATGATAGATTCCTGCGAAGCTGGAATTATGCTTACAGATTTCAATAATTGAAGAAGGAATTATACCTTTCTTTAACTTTTAATTTCCTCCCCAAAACTGAAACTATTCTTCATCTTGTATTGAGGAATTGAAAGAGTAGTACACGGAATAATTTATATCTATAGTAATTCAAACATAAGAAGCATCAGCACTCTCATGTTTTATATGTGGTGGCACACATCTGTAATCCAATATAAGAAGACTGTTAACTGAGTTTGCTTTTCTGTTGCTGTGATAAAACACTCTGACCAAAAGCTACTCAGGGGAAAAAGGGAGAAACCCATCAGAGTGGCTGCTTCTGTTCTGCTTCCAGCAGGGAACTGAGCAGAGGCAAGGTTTATATAGGGTTTCTTGGGGGCAGAGTTTTCCAGGGTCAAGAGTTTGGTGGGATTTCAAGTCCTGAGATGTGGTGGGAGCTCAGGAATTGATGGGTTTTCATTATCAGCAATTTGGTGGGTTTTTGTGGATGAGAAATTGGTGGGATTCTGTGTTTTGGCCCTAGTCTTGGTCTTGAGGTCAGGTCAAGGTCAGAGTGTTTTTCCTTTAACCCTTTTTCCACACAAAGATGACTGCTAGAAAACCCTCAGAAGCACAATGGTCAGCAGAAGAGCCCTACGCAGCACAGGTACATGCTTTTATCACTCTCTTCCACAAAGAAGCAGAAAGAGAAGGTAGTGATTAGAGAGCATTTGATAACAACAGGGAAGAAGCCATCAGCCTACCTCCTTCCTTGTAGGTTTCCTGGTAAAGGAAGGTAGAGGGTTCACATGGAAATTTAAGTTTTTTAATGGTGGTTTTGAGTTCTGATTTTGTGCTGGACTGAACCTGATAATTACTCACCATAGATACTTTATTACTGAAAAGGAACGTAGAAACCTGTGCTTGTGCTCAGGGGTAGAGTGGGGTGGGAGAGGGGTCGGGTGGGGTGGGTGGGAATGCCTCAGTTGGTGAAATGCTTGCCCCTCAAACATAAGGAGAGGAGTTTGATCCTCAGAACCCAAGTAAATAAAGCCAGGTGTGGACACATGATGCCTTTGTAACGCCAGCACTAGGGAGGTGCAGGTCCTTGGGGTAAGTGTTTCTGGTTGGATGGGAGGATATCCTGGGACTCAGGAGCCCACACAGCTCAGAAGGGAGAAGGTGTCCCAGTGAAAGGGCATTGTGAGACATGGGGGCCCAGGAACAACGCAGATCTGAGGTGGGATGGTGTCCTAATGGAAGGGCATCCTGAGACAAGGGAGCTCGGGAACCTTATAGCTCAGGTTCCTTCATGCTGTGGCTGAACTCTCCAGAGGCTTGTAACACCAAGCCCTTTGTGAGCATGACTGAGAGTTACTGCTAGTGATTCTTCCTTCAGTACAATCTCACAAGTGCCATTTCCTATTGGAAAGTGAGGATAGAAGCAGAGAATTAAAAATATATTTCAGTCTTACAAATAACTTTTAAAAATAAAATGCTTTCCTTTAGAGGGTTTTGGTCTTTTGTCTACTAAGGAAATGTTCCTTGATTACTCTAAACATATTACTTTAAGCCTTTATGTCTCTCGTCTCCTCTGCCATCATCCTTTCATCTGGCCTGTGTGTTTTTCTACAGTCAGATTTTGAAATGAATTACTTCAGAATGCATAGTTCAGTGTTTTACGCGCCAAGTAGAGACAGTTTGTTTTTGACAGTAAGAGTGTGTGAGATTTAGATTCCAGTTCCCTGGAGGTGAACTAACTAAAAAAGTACATGATATAATGCTCTAACAGGGTCTGCAATGGCTTGTGGCAATATTGGAACTTGGTCTGGAGTAAAGTCTGTTGCTTGGCAACATCCCCTTCATTGTCCTGGCATCTGAGGCAATTTCACAATTGGTAGTACATTTGTCCCCATCACATCTCGAGGGGGTTTTGGGGGTGGGGCAGAGATGACTACAGCTGGACAAAGTGTTCTGTTGTATAAAGAACACACATGCTTCTGCTTTCCTGTTGCTGTGGCAGCCTGGATTTAGAAGCTGCCACTCTGAGGTTTCTCTTAATAGCAATCACACTTTGCAGAAACATGGCTCGTGGGGTTGTTACTTCATTTAACACTGTGGTTTAGACCTTGAATGCCTGGGGAAAGTCCGTGTGTTGATGCCTCAGGCCCGCAGGGTTAAATTTGTGGGAAGCGGTGCACTACATTAGAGGCAGAGGAAGGAGCTGGTGGTGATTTTGCACTACAGGCTTCCTGTTCTTTCCTCTTTTTCGTTTCTGCTTTTGGTCTGCAGTGGGAGGCTCTGCTTTACCATAACACTGTTGTGAACGAAGCAGTGTCTAATCCTCACATCGGAACATGCCATCCAGCAATGATCCGAAACCTCCACCCCCAAACCCCACCTGAGCAAAAAGAAATGCTCTTCCTCATGTCCCTTCCAATAGGGACCCTGGATCAGATGCCTGGATCCCTTTGTTCACTCTGAATCAAGAGTTGCCAAGAAACAGCTTCTCCAGTGTTGGTCATTCTGGGTTCTAGGTACCAAAGGCTGGACTGATGGACTCAGAGGTTTATATAGCTCCAAGCCCCGTGAAGATGCTCCAGGGCTTAGGACTCAGAGACAGGCAGTCTTATTGTTCACCACTTCTGTCGTCCTGTCCATAGTTGGGCATCAACAGCTAGTGAACTCTTTGACTCTAAGCAGCAGTAGGTGATGGTTACAGGAGGCAGCATGTAGCAGCTGCTAGTTTTATGGGTCAGGCTGCAGACGCTGAGCCCTTTGGTTGCTAGTGTTATAGTTTCTGGGCCTAAGGTATCAGGGCCTTAAGGCATGGCAGCATTGGTGACTGAAGAGAGGTTGGAATATTGCAGGTCCAGAGGTAAATTATGTTGGAATATGTTAGCCCCTTAAAAAGTCACTTATACACTACTGCATATGCTCTGACTATCAGGCAAAGCCTTTGGGAGTGTACTAAATGATCACTAACTAGTATTGGCCCCAAATTAAGAAAGTCTTTAGCCAGCATCTGAGGCCTTTAGAGAGTTCTCTGCCTTGCTGCAACTCATCTATCTTATATTTCCACCAATATGTTTGAAAAGTTTGTTGATTGAATTTGTTTTGTTCTGTTACTTATAAAAAAAATCATGAGGTCATTGTCACATTGAAATACAGAATTTGAGAGGAAGCACAGAAAATACAGTTTAAGTCCATTTTCAATAGTAAAGGCCACTTCAACTCTGCTATCTAGTTCTGAAAGTAGGAGACACTGCCTGGTAGTTTCATGTTTTGGAAATTTGCCTTTACTGAGGACCTACTTGAGACTCACTAAAGATCAGGTCAAGCTCCAAGTCTACTTTAAGATGTAGATCCACCACCTTATTCTGGGAAAAGTCAAACCTCTGAAAGCACAGAGCTGAGATTACTGATTGCTGGATACTATGAGTGAAAAAAAATCAAATCAATAGTCTGACTTACTAGTGGTAGATCTAAATGAAAGGTACAGATCCTTGGTTTTAAGAATCAGTCTTTAGGGATGTCTATGTCATACATAAAGCATGTATACGCTGTCAGTGCTTATACCTCTTGGTTCAACACTGGCTTGCAGGTGAGTGCTCACAAGAACTGAGTTGTTCCATTACCCCACATTCATTTAGTTCTTAGTAAAACCAGAATTTTAAAGGAACAAATGAAGCAGAAGAAGACAAAACAAAATGTCTCAAACAGCCCTACACAGTTAGACTTGGCTACCCATTCAAGAAAGTCAAATGAAAGAGTAGAGTAGTGATTAGGGACAAGGAGAGGATTTTCCGATCCATATTAACATGCTGGTGAGTAAACAGAGGCACCTGAGAAGATGTGGGGAGGCCAGAGTGGATTCTGGAAGAGTTAGGGGCAAGAAGGGAGATGAATAAGACCAAAATACATCTTGGTCCATGTATGAAACGCTCAAAGAGTTAATACAAATATTACAATAAAAAGGAACCACCAAGGAAAAAGGAGATATAAAAGTTAGAAATATAAATGTAGTTTTGGTAAAGGCTGGAGGAAGAAGAAATTCTTGTAGATGAGACTTTCATATGATAAATTGAATTTTTATTCAATGCTAAAGATGGTTTCAACCTCTCATGCCTCCCCATGTGCTGCAAGTGGAAGAGTTGGTCCTGGGGTCACGAGAGTGGTAGTGCTGTCCCTGTCCCTCACCTCTGCAGCACCTGGAAGAGCAGGGTCCTGACTCTCACCTAAGTAGCACAGTAGAGCTGGCCTTTGTTGTAGGGGTTGCAGGTGAGCTGGTCACGAGGGCATGAGTGCAGGACAGCTGGTTCCGTCACTTGTCTGCTGTGCAGTGGCATGGGTAAGGGAAAGATGTTCTTCCTGCTTTTGCCCCTTATCACCTGCAGCTGTGGGAAGAGCTGGCCCTGTGGTTATGAGAACAGGAGAGGTGGCCCTGCCTCCCATAGGCTGTAGCAGGCAGGAGAGAGGGGCCTGTATCTTGCCTGAGCAGCACAATAGAGCTGGCCCTCCTGGAATGGAGCAGGTAAGCTGGCCTGAATGGCAAGAGAGCCAGAGATCTAGCTCTGCCCCTTGCAGGCTGCAGCATTGGAAGAGCTAGCCAAGGCAGTGCTGGAGAGCTTGCCCTGGTGGTATAGGTGCAGTAGAGCTGGTAGGCTGATCAAATCAGATACCACCCAGGCCCAGACCCAGGTCTCTGAGTTTGCTCATCCCAGCATCGACTCTATTGATGAATTGCTGGAGCTCACAAAGGGGCTGGTCCTGCAGATTTCAAACTGTGGGATTTCCATGACACAGGAAAACAATGGGATGTGAGAGAGGAGCCCCGGTGAGGATCCAGCATTGATAGTGTAGCAGAAGCCAGAGGCCTCGAACCAGAACAATGATTCAGTGCAATGAATATACGCAAGCAAAGAAATGTGGACAAAAGGGGCTACGTGGGACTCACGGTGACACACTACAGCTTCCACAAGATATTTTTTTTTCTTTTTGAGGTGAGGTTACAAGGGTAGAGAGTGGCTACAAAGGGACTGGTTGATGAGTGGGGGTTGGGGTGCATGGTGTGAACATCCCAAAGAAGCAATAAAATGTTAAATTAAAAAAGAGATTGTTTAACAATATAGACAAAGGGGGACAAAATTAAAAGGTTAAAATATATTGTAAAAGTTGTGAGAATTAAAACTTACAGAAAGGTGATATGGATATAATTAACTTGATCAAAATTAGAGCTCATTAAAATTACTCTGGTCAAAATTCAACATCCTGAAACAAAATTGGTGCTATCTCTGTTTATAATATGGAATTTCTGAAATATTGCTCTGGTCTTAAAAGTGTTTACCAAGAACTTGGCTTGGAAAAATGATCTTTTATCCCTTCAATGAACAAAACATTGAAACCTGTGGCTAGATCTTATCCAAATGCTAAATAGTTTTGTTTTCCCACTGAGATGCTGGCAGGTCCTCATCATCGACTACATCAACAAGTGAGACCTTCAAGAAGCTCCATTGGTTCGAGGGAAGGCGGGTGACTGTCATTGCTCAGAGATTATGAGCCCACACTCAAGAATTCTACTGTAAAGGGAATGCTTTTTATTCTTTCTATAGAAATATTTGATCCTCTCCAGGAAGAAGGAAAGGCTGAAATTTTCCCATCCTGAGAGGATATGTTCCTGAATCAAGCAGCTGGGATCGGCCCACATCTCAGCTCTCCATCTGCCATGACATCTATGTGACGTTGACTGACGACTTCTCCAGTTGTAATTCATGAACAAGCCTGTAAATAAACGTGATAATAGGAACACCTGCCTTGAAAGCTTGTATACAGAAAACCAGCACTTACAAAGTAGTTATAAGGAAATAGAACATATATATTTAACACTTCTGGTATGTGCATATGTGTGCATGCATACATGTATATGGAGATAAGTGTGCACTTTCATATACACACATGCAGGGGTATGTGGAAACAGGCAACTGGAATTACCTTGTTTTGTGGAGACAGCATCTTTTACTGTGGTCTGGGACTTGATCACTAAGCTGGCTGGACAATAAGGCCCAGGGATCCTTTTAACTTTCTCTCCACAATTTTACGATTATATGTTTTGAGTCTATCTAGTGTTGCTTGTTTGAACATTATTTTACCATGTTAAAGTAGTTAATCTTTATTGAATTAAAAACATTCTCTTCTACAGTTTTTAGTAAACAATGCCAACCTGCTTAATATTATTTATATGTGTCAAAGTATCACTAAGAATTTCAGAGAGACATAGGAAAAGGTATTTAAATGGTAGCACTGCACACTGAAGAGATGCCTGGACTATAAGTCATAGTCCCTAGACCTTGAAAACACCTAGTTTCCCTGAACAACAGAAAACTATTTGTGAACCTGGTGTCCTGAACCACACTGTGATTGTGCATGTTTAGAGAAGCAACCTGTGTTTGAGAGCTCCATTTAGAGTTCTGCAGGCCAGGAAACCCCAAACCAGCCTTGTCCTTTTGCACAAAGCCTCAATCCACATGAGGTGCTTCAATAAACCAAAGAAAAAGGGAAGGAAGCTAGTACCAGCATGACCCAGGATATGTCTTACATCTTTGACTCACCTATTTATTTACAAGTCACACACATGGTAGTGTTAATGTCTAATGTTCTATTCATTTACTTAGTTATTTATTGGGGGCATGAATTGAGATGGTGCCTTTCTATGTAGTATTAGATGTCCTGGAGCTCACCATGTTCAGGATGCTAGCCAGGAACTCACAAACATCCACTTGCTTCTGCTTCCCTAGTGCTGGGATCCACTTGCTTATGCTGGGAGCAAAGCTCCTGTTAATCCAACCAGAACCCTTGCAGCAGAGAGAAAGCATGGCCTTTCATCTCACACTCTTTGTGTGTCTTCCCTGTGAATGTTCAGTCCTAAGTCAGTCTTTCTCTGAGGACCTTGACCATTCTATGCTCTTGGTAGCTGTGGCAGTCCACTGAGGTACACCAGGGAGAATTTGAGATCTGAATCATTCTGATTATTTCTCTCCTTGAGAGTTTAATCCTGTGCTGTATCTGCACTGTGTGGTAGGAGTGTGTTGTGCAACTCATATGAAGCTAATATTATCCAAGCACAATTTCGAAAATTACTTTATGTAAAGAAAAAGGGAAGAACCATGAGGAAGAAAAGTGTTCCTCTTTCAAGCATATCTGTTCTTGTCTGAGGCCACAGACTGACTGTGGCTCATGGGCACATATTTGAGAGACTGGCATAGTGGTTTTTCAAAAAGAAATTCTAGCTTGTGAGGTTAGCTGCAGTTACAGAAGGTTGAGAGTCTAGGTAGACTTATTTAGCTATCAGCCGTCTCAACTTTGAGAAATTGAGAATAGTCAGAAAGGACCCTTTCTGGAGCTTTCTTTGAATATTCATCAATGTCTGAGGATACTGTTTATGCAGATCTCAAATTCCAGGACACAGATAAGAAAGAAGAAATCCAAACATCTGACAAATGTGAGGGGAAAGGTAAGATTTCCACCCATGGATGTGAGGTAAGGCTGTGGCTGTGGCCACAGATTCCATGCAGTGTGAATTTTTAATTTTTAAAAAATATTTAATATGCAGCATGAATTTTTGATCTGGCCTTTCATTTAAACCCTAAATACCAAAGTGATTAAAAAGATTTTTTTCTTTAAGGCATAAGGCATTTCTTTAAGTCATTGCAATACAACATTGTATTTTACATTATTCTATATTAAATTCAGGTATGTGGGAAGGGATTGTATTTTCAAATGATGGTGTTTTATTGTGAAGGATTTTGTGTGTTCATAAGTTTGTGTGTGTGTGTGTGTATGTGTTCATCTGAAGCCATGGAATTAGGATTATACCTTGTTCAAGAGGTTCATGGGCTTATATGTTCTTCCTGCTAGAGTTTTGAAAAGTAAACAGCTTGAAGTGTAGGAGAAAGACAAAGAAAGGGAGAACATCTTTTATTTTTTTATCTGGTTTCTTTTCTCACTGTTCACAGAGCTTGTTCCCGTCTAGATCTCTGGGGGTTTCCCTGTTTTATCCTAGCATTCAGAACTCTATTCTATTTCTTAAATTTAGATTAAATTTAATGCATGTATGTGTATGCATGTATGTGTGAACATGTATGAATGTGTGTGCCTGCACATATCTGTATGTGTGTGTGTATGTGTGCATGTGCCACAGTGCTTGTGTGGAGGTCTGAGGACACCTTGAGGAGACAGTCCTCTCCTTGTGTGAACCACAAGGAATTTAGCTTAGGCTGTAAGGTTTACACAGCAAGTGCTGTTAGCCCCTGAGCTACCTCTGCCCCATGTCTCTGCCTCACTGCTGTGCTTCCCTACTGTTTTTATACTGCTGAGCAGTCCCTTTAAGATTGCTTTCACTGCTAGATCTGAGGGAGTGGTTCTCTTATCCCAGCTACCCAGAAGGATAGGAAGTTCAAGGTCTACCTGAACTGGGAGTGAGTTCAGAGTCAACTTGCTCAGTCAGTTAAGTGAGATCCTGTCTCAGAATAAGAAGTAAGCAGAGACTTGGGGATATAGATGAGTGCTAGAGCATTGTTTAGCATGTGTGAGGCTCTACTCTCAATACAACATTACACAACATGACATACTCAGCACAAAATCCACAACACACCAAAACCCACGGGAATTCCTTCACACTGCATTCTCCAGGACACATCCTCCTGGTTTTCACTATTCCTGTGGCTGAGCTGGTTTTGTTTTTCTGCTGGTCCTGACTTGTGTTCACTGATGGAGTACTGGAGGGCTCTTCCCAGGTCTCCTGCTCTAGTATCACTCAATACGCATTTCTAAGTTATCTCATGCCTTTTAGTTTCAAATTCCTATCCATCTCTCTTTCTTTCTTCTCTCTCTCTCTCTCTCTGTCTCTCTCAATCTATCTATCTTCTCTATCTCTATCATATATCTCTATCATGTATTATCTATCTATATCTATGATCTATCAATATATCTATCAGTTCTCCATCAATCAATCAATCATTTTGCACTTTGTTTCCTATCACTTTAAAATGCATCTAGATGACAGCATAAACACACATACCTTCTACTCTGTTTTATTAGCAGCCACAATAGTGTCTAGTACTTAAATGACACAGATCTGATAACTTTTAAATAACTGAATTTATAAATAAATGAGAAGATAATCAGAACAAAAGGTAGATTATGAGTTTGTATTTCAAACCTCAGATAAGGTCTATAACATTTATAGTACTTTCACTATCAATTTTCCAAAATATTAAGAATCAAGTTTTGTTTATTATACATCACTTTGTAAGATTTCATAACATTGTTATGCTATCATCAGTTGATATAAAACACATTTTAAGAGCAGAGTAAAAATATTAGGTTATTCTTGAATTATTTTCTTGAAACAGTCTTTTTATATATCCATACATGGGGATAATGTAAATCATGTAATGCCTTAACAATAATTCACCATGTAATTTTTTTTAACTTTTTAGGGAAATGATCTAGTTTGTGATTCATTGTCCATAAAATAATAAAAGCATTCTATTAGAAGGTTTTTCTTAAAAAAAAAAACATAGAAAATATTGGAAAAATTGTAATGAGAAATTTAGATCCAGAGTAGGAGAGGCACAGAGCTGATGGGGGCAGCGGGACACTGACAGTGACAGCCTGCTTTGCTGCACTGCACTCACAATCAAGCAGAATCGCTTCCTATTTTAAGCATCACTTCCACATTCCAAATACCGTCTCAGAAAGTTTCCTTCATTCTCCAGGAGCACACTTTCCACAAACGTATCCGAGGACACACTCTACTTCTGCCCCCATTTTCCCTTCTTTCTATTTTATAAGGCTAGCTTTCCTTTTTAGTGTCTTTTGTCAATCTAAGGGTTAATGTCTTTGCCTATGAGACTCATTTCTCATTAAAAAGAACTATTTTTTTAAACGTAATCTCTCTTTTTTTTTTAAAGTTATTGCCTAGATCTTATTGGTAAGATATTTGAGACATTTCATGAACAAAAACTTCTGCGGGGTAAGACATAGTATAATCAAAGATCTAAAGCTAATCCTGGTGTCTTAGTTATGGTTTCCTATCTAATTACTCTTGAAAAAAGTCTGTGAATTTCTAACAAAATATATAGATGAAAGAAATAAGGGGAAGATGAGTGAATGGATAGATGAATGGATGAATAACAGATGTATGGTTGTATGGATGAATGGATAGATGATGGATGGATAGATGGATGGATGTATGGATCAATGGATGTATGATGGATTGATGGATGGATGATGGATAAGAGGATGAATGAATGGATGGATAAAGTTAAGGAGTGAGCTGCTTCTAGAAGGCTGTGCTTTTTTCTTTCCACAGTATCTTCTGCTGCTTCCCATTCACAGCATAAAACAGTCGTGATTCTGACTATTCTCTGCCTTCTGCTGTTCATTGGAGTGGTGATCATAGGAGGCATCTGTATGTATCACCCCATTTTTAAAAGATATTTTACATTTAATTAAAGTATAGTTGTCTCATCCCCACCCCCTTCCCAATAATCCCTCTCATTCTCCTGCCTTCTCCCTCTCAAATTCTGTTATTGTTACATAGGTATGTGAATAAACATGTAAATGCAATCTGTTATGTGTTGCATATAATATATCTACATATCATATATGTATGCATTTATATAGTTATTTTCTGGCTGATTGGGAGATGTAGAATGCCAGGAGTTGTTGAACCAATGTTTATTCTTTGAATTAAGTCTTTATAATAATCTGCCCCAAGGGTGACCTTACAATGTGGTCAATAGACATATGCTTGGTCTCAATAATCACTCCTCTAAAGAAGCCTGTTCATACTACTTTAACATGTTAATACTGAAAAAAAACTTCATCAAATTTCTAAGAATAACTTAGAATTTATAAGTATTTTTAAAATCATCTACAATTTTCTTCTCTTCTTTTGTCTTTGAAAAAAAAAACCCTGGAGTTTACAAAACTTCGGAGACAGAAATGATA
>NW_021619849.1:56237-63021 GCF_004785775.1 Grammomys surdaster | reverse complement strand
CTGCCCATGGCGTATTTCCATGGACTAAAGACATTTATTGTCATGGCCGAAAATAGTGGAGTAAAATCATACCCTACTTCTCTGGGTGGGCCTGAGGTTAAATACCTTTTGCAGGGAAGAATGTCTGGGAAGGAAATCTTATTGTCTACGTTCTCCAGGCCTTTAGGTACCTCATTAGAATGGAAATCTGTCTTGAGTCTACTTTACCAGAGGTCACATCCTTTACATGTGGAGGGACTTGGGGTGTTGCTCTTCAGTGACTGAAAACCACAAATCTATGGGGGTGCTGCAGCTAGTGACAGAGGAATGGAGCCTGGGAATAGGCAAAATGACTGCTGTCACTTCAGGGTTTCCAGGATTTCAAGCCTTAACTCAACCAGGAATGAGTCTATCTTTCAGGGTCCCAGAGTATGTACAATTTAATCTATTTTCTTTCCTAGGGATCTCAATATTTAATGATTGTAAGCAGACTTCTGGTTAAAGAGTCTCCTATTGAGACAACCAAATACTTCATTGAGTATATCCCCAGTCAATTTCTTATTTTCTTTCACCTCCATGTGATATTTCTACAAGCCAATATACATTGGACATCAAAGAACATTTTTCAGCGGGTCAAACCTGAACAATAACCAACAGGAATGGGCCAAGAAAGCAGATGATAAGAGTTTTGGGTCCTAAACACCTGTTGCCCATTGGCTAATGAAAACTCCATCACTGTGTTAGAGGGGGGAAATATTGTCGAGCTAGAGAGTAAGAGCATAATTGTATTTAAAGGACAGACAACCCTTTGCTGGATTGGTGATCCAGTGGAGACAAGAAAGTATCAGAGAGAAGCATGGGCATTTGAGAAACATGGGTAGAAGACAAACAATAAGGATAGGGAACATAGGGAACCACTGGCAACATTTTCATTTGTCCTTTAGAACAAGAAGTGGAAGGAGCACAAGTGTATAATCAGAAATGAGACTAAATTCCCCAAAGGTGAGGGCTGCCATGATGCTGAATGAAAAAGCTCATTATCTCATTTAATGGGAATGTGAGGAAAGATAAGGACCACTCATGGGAATTACTAACAGAAAGGGCAGATCATCAGTGGATATAAAAAATGAAGCTGGGCAAAGATCAGAATGAGGCCAAAGCAGGGAAAACAATGATGAGAGTATGTGTTGCTGACCCACCCTGTCCAGGGAAGCTAAGCAGACTGAAGAAAATGTCAAAGATCTGTGTGGAGACACCAGAGGAATGCCACAAATTTGGGTTCAGGAGTAGAGCAAACAAAATACTTCTCATTTTTGTTATTAAAGCAATAAAAGCATAAGGTGACTTTTATCTCCAACATGTCAGGGGAACCTGAAGGTTAAAGGTCAGTCTTCTTGGAAGTACCCTGTGTTGTTTAAGTTAGTTTAAGCACAGTGAGAGAATATAGTTGTTATGTCTTATGACTTTTGGTCACATGAAAAGAGACAAGACTATTCTTCCCAGGCCTTTGCCTTTCTCACAGAAGTGGTGTGAGCATGTCACTCATGGTGTTCCCTTCATGATCTTCCTTTCAAGTGAATCCACTTACCAGTTTGTGCAACACTTTCCAGAAGGCAGCCATAGGGAAAAAACATTCTGTATTCTGCACCATCCAGAGCTCATAGAATGCACACAGTTTTCTTACACAGGCTCCCACAATCTCTCATCTTTTTTTAATGACCTCCAACATCATGATCCATAGAGTTTTCTGAGTCCCCAAATAATTCAGTCAAGAATTATTCCCTTATACTAGTAGACAAGACTCTCTTTGCTTGAGGACATGGGACAGGCTTTCAGTGTCAGTTAAAATATATGTCCCATCCTCAAGTCTTCACCAACCCAACTTCCAGACCACAAGTCAAGTAACTAGATCATCTGACTATGGTTTCTCAGTCTCCTAACAGAAGGAAAAGATTACAGACCAGGCTAATGCATCCTACAAAGAACAGAGAAAATCCACATGAAATCAGACCCTCAGAGATCAAGGTGGGGAAAAATAAATTGGCTAAGGAAGTTCATGTTGGTTTAGGTGCACTCTCTTGGGTTTTAGTCCTCTATTAGGATATCCAAGAAATGATGCAAACACACCAGTAGCATGTGCTGCACTGGTTGTGTGCCTTGGGGCATCAAACTGACAAAACCAATTTTAGGGAGGAAGCCTTTATATTGCTTTCCATTTTGA
The DNA here is from genome assembly GCF_004785775.1 of Grammomys surdaster. NCBI lineage: Eukaryota > Metazoa > Chordata > Mammalia > Rodentia > Muridae > Grammomys > Grammomys surdaster. The sequence goes on along the minus strand of NW_021619849.1, from coordinate 60,821 downwards.
ATGTGCAGTCTTTCTGGTAGGGAGGTTAGGGCACCCTATTTCTATTCAACCATGTTTTAGAACACAACCTAAAGACAAGAGAGGTGTGGCAATTCACACTGAACTGTTTTTAAACTATATGAACTTTTAGAGATGTGTAGCAGGGGCAAAGTCCCTGCAGGGAGGACCCTGAAAAGTCATCTCATGAATCTTTGAAGAAAAGGAAGCCTAAGTTTCACCAGAGACCCAGGATGTCACTAGCTTATGCAAATGAGGCTTTAGACTGCCAAGTGCATTTAGAAGAGCAGTGTATGCATAAAACAGTTCCATGTTGTTGAACTATTCTTCATTCTAGCCTGCCTCAACTCCCACCTGACGAAGAGACTTTTGTTTGAGTTTGTTCCAGTGACCTGAAGGTTAGAGGTTAGTCTACTTGGAAAGACCTTGTGTTAAGTGGGGTGTAGATATGATAAGGGAAGAAACAATCTATTCTATTCCGTCTTTAACACTGTTATATTTCCTGGATACCTGTTGGAGAGCATCCATTAGATTTCTTAGACTGCTGGTCCCCAAGTATCTTCCCTGGCCATTGTCACATGAATGGGAAGTTATGATGGCAAGTCCTGAAGTAGCTGTCACACTGCATCCATAAAAATGGAGAGCAGTGAATGTTGATGTTAAGTTTGCTTTCTCTTCTTCATTCACTCCAGGACTCTAGTGTCTGTGTCTCTCTGAGTTAAAATGGGTCTCCCCACATCGAGTCACCTAGAACATTCTTTACAAGCATTCCCAGGGACACGTCTCTTAGGTAATTCTAGAGCATTTCAAACTGACAGTACTGTGACAGATATTGATAATTACCAACAGGTACAAAATCTATAGGAGAGGTATGCTTCAATACTAAGTTAAAACAAAACATATTTGCCATCAAAATCTAATAATAAAGTTTCAAAGATATGGGGATATTACTGGAGTTACTTTAAAAGCCCACAGAGACTTTTATGTTCTTATATGAGCATTGGAAAAAACCAAAGTCTTGGGTTGGTTGTTAATATCTGTAAGTTTTGCAAATTTTAAAAGAAACCAGCAAATGTCAAATTATTTATTTTCTCTATTTGCACGCTAGTGCTCTACTACTGTAACATATTTTTGGTCTTATGAAATCCATGCAACTATTGACACTTGTTTCCAGGTGAAAATAATTTATAAGCATTTGTCACTGTGTTCTATTAATACCGTGAAACTGAATCTTAGTACTTTCAAATCTAGACTTTTGAATCCAGAATTTTTTTATTGTATTCTTAGATTTGTTTCCTAGGACAATTTTTAGTGCTAGCTGCTGCACAGTTGTGGCAGGAATGAATAGTTTGATAGAAGACCTATAGTGGAATAGACTCTGGACACTCAGAATACTGCCCAAGAAAACCTTCAAGAGGCTGAGAGGAACCAGTTTTCTCCCTGGAGGGATACTGTCTTCTAGCGGTAGGACAGAAGAACCCCCCCCTGGTGTTGTACAAAAGGGAGCTTTTAGTTGGAATAAAACCATCATAGGTCTGACTCTGCTGAAAACAGTCTTGGTCTCCATGGGCAGTGCCCCTACAATCCAAGACCATATAATCCTATTTACTGTGGCAGGCATTGAAAGATACTCAAAAAAGAGAGGTAGTTCACATCTGTAATCTCACAACTCAGGGGGAGGTCAAGTGCAGGGGGACAGGTGAGTTCTGGGCCAGCCCCAGCTATACAGTGATTTACTGTTACATCCCAGTTGGTTTCACAGACATCTACACAGTCTTTACTGTTGCATTTAGGAACTCTGAAGATATTTCCAGCCCACACACTTTTGGGAAGCCATATTTAATTAGTTGTATGGATTTGCCTTACAGCTTTAAACAAAACTACCTTTGGGTATGCATAGGGCATAGTGTTTGGTCACCATGTTTATCACAGCAACAGAGAGTAACTAAGACAGCCTAGGATCTCAGAATTACTGAAGTGAAGTCAGGAGGATCAGAGTTCAAGGTGATCCTCGGCCACACAGTAACTTCAAGACCACCCTTAACATATGTGATTAGACCTGTCTCAAAAAAAACAAACAGCAAACCAAAAAGAAAAGTGTAGAACTCCACTACTTAAACGGCCTTCCACTCAAGTAAAACTCTCAATATGCTTTATGTTCTTCGAACATCATAAATGATTACAAAAATATAGAAGTTTAAAATGAATACAATCCAATGGAAACCACGTCTATTTAAAGACCAAGGGCAATTCTGATGCATGGTCAGGATTTGATAAGAGGAAAAATCCCAAGGACTCTCAGAATATTAAATATGGAGATAGGTAATTACAAGGCAAAATATCAAAGCTCTCTTTATTTTTCTCTCTTTAAATTTGTGTATGTGTGCACAAGGAGACCAGAAGAAGGCATGCAAGTTACATGCACTTTCAGCATGCCTGTGCAGGAGACCTGCCTTGATAACTGGATGCTGGAATCTCACTGTGGTTCTCAAGATTCTACAGGAAGCTCTCTCAACCTTTAGTGATTTTTCCATACCTGTCTTTGATCTCATTAACGAAGCTTTAGTGGCAGAACCTTATGTACGGGGAAGTGATAAGCTAATGGAAATGTTTAATTTACTAAATTAAAATCTTGATGTTGCATCATCCAAACCTCACTGAAACCAAGGAAAGCAACCATGTACGTTTTTCTAGGTTATGCTCAACAAACAGTTAGTTGATCTTGGAGCAAATTCCAAAATAAAATAAAATCAGATCATAAACTTGTTGAAGAACAGATATCATGATGAGGAGCTACATTCCTAACACCCTTTGACTGTAAAAGCAGTTGGGAATTTGTTAGAATGTCTGTCATTTAAAATTTTCTGAAGGCAAATTATGTATTTCTTTTGCATTGAAGAAAAAAATGGAACTTCGCAGACTCTAGTAGTGATGGGAAAATATACCAGATGCATCAATGAAAGAAAAAGTAAGAGAAAGGAATTGAGTGTTGGAAGAAAAGCTAAAAGCTCTACTGCTTAGGAGATCAATGAAGTCAATTCTACACCTACAAAAGAAAGGAGTTGCTACTCATCATGGAGGTTTCTTTCTAATGTCTACCTACCATCTACTAATTTTAGATGATACCCACCCCACAGTGGACAGGTAGGGCTCCATCTCCAGAGAACACCACATCCAATGAGACTGGCTAGGGCAGGTTTAGTTGTCAACTAAAACTTCTTTCTGGCAGAAATGAGACACAAGCTGCTTTTTTCCAGGGTGATCTAAGATCATTTCTACTGTAAGCCATTGTCTTTGTCATAAGAATCCAGTTCATGACATAGTGAGGCTAGCTGTGTTCTTAAAAACCCTCTAATGGAGGGAGGGACCTTGGTGGGAGAGAGAAGGGGAAGGGGAAAGGGAAAAGGGGCAGGATCAGTTGGGGGTGAGGGCAGGAGAGAAGTCCAGAGTGCCAGGCAAATGAATGGAAATATGTGTCTGCCAGGGATGGGGAACCTTTAGAAAGTCCCAGAGACTTGGGATATGAGAGACTCCTGAGGTTCACTGGGGTTGACTTTAGCTGAAGTGCCCAACATTGGTGAGGTACAACCTGAAGAGACTACCTCAAGTAGTTGGACAGGGCTTCTAGCCCTGAGATGGAGATACCAATCCAACTTAAAAATTCTTGATCCAGAATTGCTCCTGTCTAAAAGAAATGCTGGGACAAAAATGGAGCAGAGACTGAGGGAAAGGCCATCCAGTGACTGCCCTAACTTGTGATCCATCCCATGGGCGGGTACCAAACCCTTATACTATTACTGATGCCATGTTGTGATTGCAGACAGGCACCTGGCATGCCTGTCCTCTGAGAGGCTCTACCAGCACTTGACAGAGGCAGATGCAGGTACTTACAGCCAACTATTGCACTGAGGTTGTAGTCTTATATGGAAGAGTTATGGAAAGGTTTGAAGGAACTAAAGGGGATGACAATCCTACAAGAAAACCAATAGTGCCAACTAATCTGGACCTCTGGGAGTTCCCAGAGACTAAGCAACCAACCACACCAGTTAGTATATGCTCTCTGAAGCCCTCTATCACATATGTGGTAGAGGATTGCCTTGTCTCATCTGGATGCAGGGCTGGGGGAGCACTCTTTCATAGGGAAAGAGCAGGGGAACTCTGGGAGAAGAGACTGAGAGGGGGCAACATTTGGGATGTAAATAAAATAATTAATTTAAAAAACCTTCACATGGTGTCTGACTTTATTCTTGCATGATTTTAATGATATACGCTAGTAAAACCTGTTATTTATTTGTTCGTTGGTTGGTTGGTTTGTTTTGAGGCAGAATTTTGTCATATAATCCAAGGGCGGCTCAAACTTTTGTGTTCCCAGTTGGCTTGCGCTCCTGGTCCTCCTGGGTTCTTTGAAGCCTAAAATAAAGCTTTTCCTGAAGACAAGTTAGTATCAAATCATCACAACAAAGTCATGCCTAAGAGAGACAGACAAAGACAAGATGCAGAGGCACAGGAGTGATTTTCTGAAGAATCTCTCTCTCTCTCTCTCTCTCTCTCTCTCTCTCTCTCTCTCTCTCTCTCTCTCTCTCTCTC
>NW_021619849.1:53807-56227 GCF_004785775.1 Grammomys surdaster | reverse complement strand
CTCTCTCTCTCTCTCTCTCTCTCTCTCTCTCTCTCTCTCTCTCTCTCATCCTCTCCCCCCTAACCATTTTTTTTTTAAATAAACAGACAGAAGTATTATATCAAACCTAAGAGGCATAGGATTTCCCACAGGAGTTTATTCATGGAAGTAATTTTCTCAGTGACACAATTGTTTTTGGAAATCACAGCTTTCTTTGTTGTTGTTTTTTTTTTTTTTTTTGATGTCCATTTGATCTACACCTTGCAGTCAGTCACCTTTGGCTGGAGAAGGCATGACTACAGGCTTCAGCCTTGAGAGATTTCCATATTCATGGTTTAGGTAAAGGCAGGGGGTGTGGCTAGATTAAGTTATTCCTTCTCAGTCCCTCCTCTTCTCCCTCCGCTCTATATGCAGGCCAGCCCTGCTTTAGACTGGGGGGGGGTGTACATCCAGATCCAATTATCACAGCATGTCATTAAAGTTCTTGGAACTCACGGACTTTCTCCTATCATTGGGGCCTGCCATCACCAAAGCTTCCAGCCCTTGGAACTCTGGACTTTCTCCTGTTTGTGGGACCCACCAGCCTGGAAAGCCTCCAGTACACCACTGTGATATTTACCCACAGAGGCCCTGCCTTGGAAGTCCCATCCTTGCTGGACTGACAGCAGATCTTTGCAGAGGGAGAAAGTGACTCTCCTTTGTAGACTAGGCTGCAAGTGCTAATTGGAGTCAGAGGGTTGACAACAGCAGAATGAAGGGTGAGAACTTGGAAGAAAGCCATTTCAGAAAGAGGAAGATGGAAAGGATCTAAATATACTGTATAATACTATGAGATTTTTAAAGAGAAAACTATTTTTAAAAACTGAATGGCGATCATCAAGTAAGATGAAAAGAGTGATGGTGATTCTGGAGATTTTGCTAAGCTTGACTACAGGTGTTATGAGAAAAACTGAAGCAAAAACCTAATCAGAGTGGATTCAGTATTAGAGAGGACAGGCTTTGTGGTGTTGCTCCAAGGTAGAGTCCATGCTTAGCATATGCAAGGCTCTGGGTCCAGCTCTGGATACCAATTATCCTCGTGGAAAACTAAACTAAACCAAATAAAAACCTAGTAGTTTGAGTTAGTCATTGCACATCCTTATGGGGTACAGTGTGATGCTTCAGGATAGTGCTGCAGGGGTGAACTTAGGATATGAGGCTCCTCATTGTCACAAACATATTATTGTTATTGCTTTGTGATTATAATATTCAAAATCTTTCCTTGTAATTATTTTCAATTATACTTTATAGTAGTCTTTTTTTAAAAATATCAGGAAATTATCCATTACTGTTTTAGCTTAACTAATATTTATTGAAACTCTTACAAATTATTTTATACTGTCAATAGTTCTAATGTTGAGACATGCTTTTAAAAACTTTATCTATTTACTTTACATCATGATCACTGCAGCTTCCTGTCCATCTTCTCCCCCTAGTCCTTTCCTCTTACCTCACCTCCATCCACCACACTCCCTTTCACCTCAGAAAAGAGGAGGCCTCCCATGGATACCAAAGAGCCTTGACATATCAAGGTGCAATAAGACTAGGAACATCTTCTCCTGATAAGGCTAGACAAGGCAGCTCAGTTAGGGGAAAGGGATCCAAAGGTGAGCAACAGAATCAGAGACAGCCCCTGCTCCCACTGTCAGGAGTCCCACCTGAAGACCAAGCTGCACAACTGTTACAGGGGGCCTGGGTCTGTCCCCTGAATGCTCTCTGGTTGGCAATTCAGTCTCTGTGAGCTCTGATAGGCCCAGGTTAGTTGATTCTGTAGGTTTTCTTGTTCTGTCCTTGGCCCCTCTGGTTCCTTCAGTCCTTCTACTTCCCCTTTGTCTTTCTGGATCTGTGTTAAGTCACTCTGAATGAATAATCTTTTAGGTTTCATCCATTTGCCTACAACCCCCTGTGTGGCCTCTGGCCTTTTGGATTCTAATTAGGCAGAGATTCTCCAAGTTCTGTGTGTCTCTGCATCAGTTTCCATTAGTTGCTGGGTGAAGTGTCTCAGATGACAGTTGTGCTAGGTCCTGTCTAATGGATAGCAGAGTATCATTACTAGTGTCAGGGTTGAGCCCCCTCTCATGGACTGAGTCTCAAGGTCAGCCATTGGTTGGCCATTCCCTTAATTTCTGCTCTATCTTTACCTCTGCACATCTTATAGGCTGGACAAATTTTAGGTGTAAGGTTTTGTGATTGAGTTGGTGTCCCCATCCCTCCATTGGAAGACTTTTCTGGTTACAGGAGATGGCTGGTTCAGGCTCTTTGTAGCTTCATAGATTGTTGGGAGTTTCCATTACCCTAGGTTTCTAGCTCATTCCAGAGATACCTGCCCCCACTCCAGTTGTCTCCCCCAGTGCGCTCTCTCTCTCTCTCTCTCTCTCTCTCTCTCTCTCTCTCTCTCTCTC
>NW_021619849.1:0-53797 GCF_004785775.1 Grammomys surdaster | reverse complement strand
CTCTCTCTCTCTCTCTCTCTCTCTCTCTCTCTCTCTCTCTCTCTCTCTCCCACAACCTGATCCCTTCTGTTCCATTGGAACTGAATGACCTAGTTTTAGGAGATGGGTCCTGATTGGAGGAAGCAGTCACTGGAGCGGAGCCTTTTGGGATTATATTTTGCTTGTCCTTGGATGTCCCACAACCATGCTATCTCCTTGCCTCTCTTTCTCTTCTTTGTCCCTTTCCCATCCCCATCCTGTCCACGTTCCCTCCTTTCATCCATCCCCATATCTAATCTATGTCCCCTTCTCAGTGAGATTCTAGTGACCCACTTTAGGCTCCTTGTTACTTAACATTTTTGGTATTGTGGCATGTTTATTCTGTACTTTACAGCTAATACTCATTTATAAATGAGAACATAACTTGTTTGTATTTCTGGATCTGTGTTAAGTCACTCAGAATGAATGATCTTTTTAGGTTTCATTTGTATGCCTACAATTCCCTGTATGGACTCTGGTGTTTCAGGTGCTAATGTTGCCTCTGGGATTCCTAGTCCTGCAGCATGGCCTGGAGTCCCTGGTGCTTGCATGGACTCTGGGAAAGCAGGCAGAGTTGTGAACTGGAAAATGGAGTCCAGGGGATGGAGTACACTTTACAGCCACTGGATGTGCTTTAAGGGGAGTTGTCAGGCATAGGGATTATGGCATAGTCTCTAGTGACATCAGGTCTCTAAGAAATCATCAGATTTGTGGGTGAGAAAATAGAGCCCAGAGGTTTAGGGTTCAGTTTATAACTCTCCATTTTCTAGTCTGTTGTGGGTCTTCGGCCACAGTCGACCGGGTTCACCTGAAAGAGAGGCTGGGAAGGGACAGGAGGGCGGGAAGAGATTAAGCCAGGACAAAGGTTTCTGATCGAGGCTCAATGCTTTAATGTTCAGCTTCTAATTTAAAGGGGATAACCCACCCCCACCCCCAGAGTTCCTTCTTGCTGCAGCCGGCTGGGGGTGAGTGGAAACCATCCTGCTGGAGGTGAGAGGAATCCATACTTAATCGCTGGCCAGAGATGTCTCAAGCAAGCTCAGCAGTCAGTCTATTCTTCTCATCTTTTGTACCAGGCTACAGGCAGCCAGAAAGGCTCCAAGGCCAAAGCAAGAACTGCCTCCACCAAGGGCAGGAAATGCCTCCAGGCCATACCTCCAGAGTCCTATTGTTTGGTCTATTGTGGTAAACAAGGTCTCATCTCTTAGGCCTGCTCAAGGCTGTGGGAAGGGCATAGTTCCCCCTTTTTAGATTTATAAGATATGAGCAGTGCCAGCAGCTGGATGGGGTACAATATTTCATCCCATCTAGGGTACAGAGTGGCCGGGCGACCATGAATGTCTTAGGTTGGCATCTATATTACTCCTATATCACCCGTCTTTGAGGAACATACATAGCATATTGATATAAGCCTCTGTCTTAGGTTTATAGGAGCTCAAGACACTCTTACCCGTTGTTGACTAACCGGCCATCAATGGCACTCTCTTTCCCATAAGACCAAAACCACATTCAGACCAAAGGACCTGTGGGCATGCACTAGCTGCAATTTTCATAGCGATAGATAACTGCCACGATGAAAGCTGAGCTTGCTGAGAGCGATCCTGTGTGAAGGCAACCTATCTGCTTGAGACACAAGGTTTAAAAGGTTAAAAGCAACATGATTTATCCAAGCAGTGTAGAAAATAAGGTTGGAAGCGGAAATGTTCCAATGCCTAATCCAACTGCTGGTTGACAGGGATTTAGACACAAAGTCTGGCCACCACGTATAGTGGGTGGCTTCAAGTATTGATGGAGACTACATGCCAGGTTAAATCTGCTGGCTGATAAGGATTTTGAGCCATCATCATCAGAATCACAATTATTAGTCTCGAGATCTGTGTCCACTTGTCAGACCAATGTTTCAGGGAGCCACTGGCCTCTGTTCTCTTTTTCTGAAAAAATACATACTGAGCCACAGCCCCAAATTAAAACATGGTTGGGACCACACCAAGTATTAGTTAAGGGGTCTCTCCACATGACCCTGGCAAATGAGCTGGAAGTAACTGGATGCCAGTGGCGATCTGCTGCAGACTGACCCTTAGCATCAGTTTGCAGAAAAGTTAAAATAAGACAAAAGCAAGGTGTGCTTTTGGTGACCCTGGGGGGTATAATTCCAGCTTTTTAGTTTTTAAAAGTCAATTTTTCAGAGTTTCTTGTAAAACCAGGGAAGAAGCATCAGTAGCTGTTCTTCCCACATTCAAGAGGGTTATCAAGATATTATTTTAAAGTTCCATAATCTCTCTTTCACAATTCCTTGTCCTTGAGGATAAGGAATCTCAGTAATAAGGTTAATATTAAATTATCAACATACCATCTCAAATGTTTAACTGTAATAGCCAGTTCCATTGTCTATAATCTGATATGGAACACCAAGCATAGAAAAATAATGTAGGCAATAACTAATTATAATTTTTATTTGTTTTTCTTGTTAAAGCAGTTGCAACTAAAAAGCCTAAAAGGGTATCAAGTCACATGTACATATTTTAATTTTCTAAAATCAAAAATGAGTAACATCTATTTGCCATAATTGATCACATATAAGTCTTCAAGGATTAACACCATTATGAAAATTGAGGACACTGAGAACAAGTTTTTGTTATTTAACTTGCACACTTTTTAGAAATATCAAATTATTGTCTCAAGCTATTATTATTTTGATGATATAAAGAATAAGATTGTATGGCCAATTGTTTCTATAAGGTCTATAATCTGACTGGTATACAAATCTGTTCTGGCATTGCCCTGGGGTCCAGGCAATCCAATGAGCTCTTGAATGTCTTATAAAGTTAAGAAACAATACATGTTTCTTAAATTAAGCTGTATTTCTATAAATAACTGTAAAATTTGAGAATTAGCAATATCTAAAAAGGCAGCAATTTTAAGTAGTTACAAACCATGAGCCATATACTGGCTATGAGTGTACCAATTGAAAGCTTGATTTTTCATCATTTCAAACAGTGATTACAGCACGTAGTTTAATTATTTGTGCTGAAGCAGGGGAAAATCCAAGAAAATGGACATGTGGTCTAATTACATACACTGTCTTCTCAATAGATGAGGCATCTGTAAATATAGTAAATATTTTTTCTATGGGCTGCATGCAAATTTATAGGAAATACAAAAGCATGTATAGAGAACAACTGTAACAACTTGTCTTATGGATAATGATTATCAAATTTGTCTAAAAACTTTGCCATGTAATAGGCCAAATATCATTATTCTCCAATAATCAACTTAAATTCTATTTGGAGTAAGGAATTAACATTTCATCCAAAATACTTTCAGGATTCTATCTTACAATCCTGTGTTAACACCGCAATTGTTTCATAGTAAGATGTTCAAAATTTACTTATAGATGAAGGATGAATCCACATAAATGATTTCTTTTGCCAAAGGGCTGCTGTGAGCACACGAGTAGCAATAATGCAAACAGCCAACAATGTATCATAGTCTATATAATTTATCTTTTGATAACTAACAGCTTACTCTATACTTTTACAAAGCTATCTATCCCTCATCAGTTAACTGTCGAGGGGAATTAGGATTTGTATCCCCCTTGAAAACATCAAACAGAGGTTCAAGTTCTTCTATGGTAAGCTTAAGATGAGGTTTTAGCCAATTAATATCTGTTAACAACTTTTGAGAATCATTAAAAGTAAACCATGTTTTGTATGTATGCCTGCAAGCCAGAAGAGGGCACTAGATCCCACTACACATGGTTGTGAGCCACCATGTGGTTGCTGGGACTTGAACTCTAATATTTTTAGTTGTAAGCCTAGCCTTTAACGGCTGAGCCATCTCTCTAGTCCCAATTATCCATTCTTATTGGAATTTTCTGTGCCACAATCTGTTTAAGATATAACTGAATTCCCAAATACTGAAAAGATATTGCCTTTGAATCTTTTCTGGAACGACAAGCAATCTAAAATTTTAAAGCTCATTGTATTAGATCAAAGGCGTACAGAAAAACTCCTTTAGAGAGATTAGCTAACAAAATATACAATGAATAATATACACTGAGAGATTTAAATGCTTAACTTTTGTATTAAAGCAACAAATTCTTATATAAGAGTATTAATCATTCTTTGAGGCAACCTTTTAAATGGTATCGCTTCATGGGCTCTCAAAAATCACAAGTAAATTCGTTGAATTTAAACCTCACCACGTTTACCAGGATGTAAAGGAACAACAAAAACAATCTTAAATCTGTAATAATTCTATATGTATTTACTAGAATGGCAACCGAAGTAGGCAAGACAGGCTGTAATGTCCCATTAGTTTCATAAATCTTAAATTTGAACTTTGCTTTTGGATTAATTGAATAACCAACTCCTTATCAGATAAAAGCCAAGCTGAAGGCAATTTGCCCTCTAATAATTGTTAAATAGCTCCAGTATCTATTAATCTTTCAAAACCCTTTTCTTTAATTATTAATTTAAGATTAGGTCTCTTGCTACTGATAGGATCTAATACACATCAGAGGAATCAAAGCCATCTTGTCTTCTATCACTCTCAATAAATTTGGAAGGAAGGACCCAAAACAGGTTGAGGAATTCCTTTGTCAGCAGGTAGTTATAATGCCATGGAGGGAAGCAAGCATAATTTTAATTCCTCCAACATAATAACAACTCCTGGCCCATAAACTGTTGTGAATTTTGGGCCTGAGGCTGAAGCCTCTCCCACAAGGAACAAGCAAGGCAATCAACAAATTCCGGAAAACACCTTTTTAGGGGCTGGTAGTGAAGACCAAGACAAAAGGAATGTCTCACCCAAGCTTCTGAGGAGCCCAATCTGCATTGTCTTAATTTAAATGTAAATGTTCTTAACCTCTTCAGAGGCCTGGTGCAAAGATTATCCTTCTAGCAGGCCAGCACTGTATCACAACTTGTTTTAAATATTTTTATTTAACTCTACCTGCTGTCTCCTTTTCTATAAACATGGGCGAATTAAAAAATCCCAAACTCAAGATTAGAACTGCCAACTGTAGCCAATGTAATACTGGCAGTTTAATTAAAATTTTAAATTTCTTTTGTAACTTTAGAGTATAACCATAATTTTGAGAAGCAGAACGAAAAGCAAAAGCAATGTAAACAACCTATTTTCTCTAAAATCAACACCAAATAGATTACCTTTATGTTACAAGGTTTTGCTGTCAATTCTTATATATGAATGCATGAAGCAGCTTTTAATATCTCATTGAAGAGACATTGTTTTAAAATCTTATTTTTTATACATCTGGTTTCTGAATGACTCTAACCCTGAGTTAGCTTTATGCCAACTTTCTGTTACCAAAGTTGTAAATTTCTAATCACACCCAATAATTTAAGCCAATAGTCTATAACCAAGACATGTAGAACATATTTATATTTTTAAAACCAGTCAGAAACAACAATGAAGTGGCTATGCATCTTATATATTTAGACCGAACAAAATTTCTTGCTCTTTCTAGCTGCAATTTCCAAGATAAAGACACCTTGTCACAGAGATTTTTCTGAGACAAACAACTCTCAGCTTCCTTATAGAATCCAAAATGCTGCTGGTCCCTTTAAGATCAGCTTATGCAAACAATCAATTTCTGAAAAGGCTTTTCCAGCTCAGCTCAACTCTTAGCTACAGGCAACCTATCCGTGCACATTAAGACTGTCTTTAAAACAAAGTTAAACTAGACCAAGGGTTGGATCAAACAGTTTTAACCATTTTTGTGCTTTGAACAGGAAACATAGAACATTTAGACAATGAAACAAAAAACAAACAATTGACACACGTGGACTTTGGCGCGCCAAGGACAGACAACAAAGAAGGACATCTAAGAGCTACAGAGAAATTCAGGACATTTCCCGAATTTTTTCTGTTTTCTAGATGAGCTTGGAAATAGCCTTTTCATTACTTTGTGCTGACATAGCTCAGAGAGAGGACAACTGTTTTTCTAAAACCCTTTCTCTCTCTCTCTCATATTCAAGATGTAACTTTTCATCTCATTCTTTGGAGATGTAGCAGGCAGCTATTGTAACACCTCAGTGCCCTGCTTTCTTAGTTTTCCAATTCCTTCTAACCCTGCTCTTCCCGCCTGAAGCACCGGGTCAATACCTCATTCACCTAGTCTGCATCCCCTGAGACACACTTCCTGCAAACACAGCCTTGAAAGACTTACCATAACTAGCGCTAGTATCAAAAATTGTTTGCTGCTTACCAAGTGTGCGGGATACTCTCCTTTCTTGTTCCATTTTCCGTAGAGCTCTACCTAAGACAGTGTTCCTCAGCTGGTCTCTCGTGTTCAGGCTCCAGGTCTGGCACCATTCTGTTGTGGGCCATTGGCCACAGTCGACCGGATTCACCTGAAAGAGAGGCTGGGAATGGACAGAAGGTCTCATCTCTTAGGCCTGCTCAAGGCTGCGGGAAGGGCACACTAGTCTTCAATTTGGATTTGTCAATATCTAGTTAATTTGTACTTGTGACTCTTGTTTACTATTTAGTAGGGGTTGTAGTAAGCCTCTTCTACTTGTTGTCTTTTTAAAATTAGAATATTATGACATCATCCCCTCCCTATCCTTTCCCTCCTTACAAACTCTCCCATTCTGTTCATTACTTCCTCTCAAATGCATGGCCTCCTTTTCTGTGATTAATTTTGTTACCCATATATAAGCCCAGAAATAAGTACATCTAACTCACTGTATCTATCTGGTGTTGCTTGTCTGAACATTATTTTACTATGTTAAAGTAGTTAATCTTTATTAAATTAAAAACATTCTCTCCTAAAGTTTTTTCTAAACAATGCCAACCTACTTAACATTATTTATATGTGTTAAAGTATCAGTAAGAATTTCAAAGGAACTTTAGGAGAAGGTATTTAAAAAGTAGCACTGAAGACCTCCGCAGAGGGGAGACCCTCACTCAAGTCTCAGAAAGTCGTGGCCACCCAGTAATCTGCTCGAGACACCATGTACCAGAGCAATAGCGAGGTTTATTAGGGCCTTGACAACTAGCTGCCGGTCAATTCGTATGCCCACGCAGGAGCAGAATTGACCCCGACAGCCAGTTTGAGAAGGATTTTTAAGGGGAAAAAACACAAACCAAGGAATGGGGAGGGGAATGAGGGGTTGCTAGGGTGGTATAACATAAAAATAGTGGAACATTCCAAAGGAACCCAACCTACATGAGTCAGGGTCAGGTGAAAGCTCTCTGTATGCTTATCTTTCTCAAGAATGTGGTCCTGCCCTGTTACTTCGGCCTTGCCCTGTCACTGCGGTTCCCAGCTTGGTTCTCAACTTGATTCTCAGCTTGGTTCCACCTAGTTCACTTGCATTCTTTCCTTTCTCTTTGCAGATAGGCCAGTTCCAGTAATGGTGACTGGTCTTCCCACATTCCTAACTTGCTTCATGGCTCAGTTTCTCAGAAAATTTTCCATGTCCTTATAAAGAAAGCCTAAAGAATATTTTATATGTCTAAAAAGGATTCTATATACCCAGTATCTATAATTTTTCACTCTACACCACTGCTCACTGAAGAGATCCCCAGGCTTTAAGTCATAGTCCCCAGACCATGGAAACACGTAGTTTTCCTGAACAACAAAAAAGTATTTATGAACCTGGTGTACTGAACCACACTGTGAGTGTGCATGCTTAGAGCAGCAATCTGTGTTTGAGAGCTCCATTTAGAGTTCTGCAGGCCAGGAAACCCCAAACCAGCCTTGCCCTTTTCCACAAAGCCTCAATCCACATGAGGTGCTTCAATAAACCAAAGAAAAAGGGAAGAAAGCTAGTACCAGCATGACCCAGGATATGTCTTACTTCTTTGACTCACCTATTTATTTACAAGTTACACACGTGGTAGTGGTAATATCTAATGTTTTATTCATTTACTTAGCTATTTATTGGGGGACTTGAATTGAGATGGTGCCTTTGTATGTTGTATTAGATGTCCTGGATCTCACAATGTACAGGATGCTAGCCAGAAACTCACAGACATCCCCTTGCTTCTGCTTCCCTAGTGCTGAGATCCACCTGTTTCTTCTGGGAGAAAAGCTCCTGTTAATTCAACCAGAACCTTTGCATCAGAGAGAAAGCATGGTCTTTCATCTCACACTCTTTGTGTGTCTTCCCTGTGAATGTTCAGTCCTAAGTCAGTCTTTCTCTGAGTACCTTGACCATTCTGTGCTCAGGGTACCTGTGGCAGTCCACTGAGGTACACCAGGGAGAATTTGAGATCTGAATCATTCTGATTATTTCTCTCCTTGAGAGTTTAATCCTGTGCTGTATCTGCACTGTGTGGTAGGAGTGTGTTGCATAACTCCTATGAAGCTAATATTATCCAAACACAATTTCTAAAATTACTTTATGTAAAGAAAAAGGAAGAAACATGAGGAAGGAACGTGTTCCCCTTTCAACCATATCTGTTCTTGTCTGAGGCCACTGACTGACTCTGTGTTACTCATAGGCATATATTTGAGAGTCTGGCATTAGTGGTTTTTCAAAAAGAAATTCTAGCTTGTGAGGTTAGCTGCAGTTACAGAGGGTTGAGAGTCTAGGTAGACTTATTTAACCATCAGCTGTCTCAACTTTGAGAAATTGAGAATTGTCAGAAAGGACCAATTCTGGAGCTTTCTTTGAATATTCATGAATGTCTGAAGATACTGTTTATGCAAATCTCAAATTCCAGGATTCAGATAAGAAAGAAGAAATCCAAAAGTCTGACAAATGTGAGGGGAAAGGTAAGATTTCCACCCATGGATGTGAGGTAAGGCTGTGGCAGTGGCCACAGATCCATGCAGTGTGAATATATTATTTTTAATTTAAAAATATTTAATATGCAGTATGAATTTTTGATCTGGCCTTTCATTTAAACCCCAAATACCAAAGTGATTAAAAAGATTTTTTTTCTTTAAGGCATAAGGCATTTCTTTAAGTCATTGCAATAAAACACTGTATTTTACATTGTTCTATATAAAGTTTAGGTAACTGAGTAGGGATTTTATTTTCAAATGATGGTGTTTCATCGTGAAAGGTTTTGTGTGTGTGTGTGTGTGTGTGTGTTCATCTGATGCCATGGGATTAGGATTATACCTTGTTCAATAGGGTCAGGGGCTTATATGTTCTTCTTGCTAGAGTTTTGAAAAGTAAACATCTTGAAGTATAGAAGAAAGACAAAGAAAGGGAGAACATCTTTTTATTTATTTTTTTGAATATCTATTTTAATCTGGTTTCTTTCCCCATTGTTCACAGATCGTGTTGCAGTCTAGTTCTCTGGGGGTTTCCCTGTTTTATCCTAGCTTTCAGATCTCTATTCTATGTCTTAAATTTAGGTTAAATTTAATCTGTGTATGTGTATACATATATGTGTGAACATGTATGAGTGTGTGTGTGTGTGTGGATATGTGTATGTGTGGATGTGCCACAGTGCTTGTTTGGAGGTCTGGGGACACCTTGAGGAGACAGTTCTCTCCTTGTACCATGTGAACAACCAGGAATTTAGCTTAGGCTGTAAGGCTTGCACAGCAAGTGCTGTTAGCCCCTGAGTACTTCTGCCTCATGTCTCTGCCTCACTGCTGTGTTTCCCTATGCTTTATACTACTGAGCAGGCCCTTTTAAGATTGCTTTCTTTGCTAGATCTGAGGGAGTGGTTCTCTCATCTCAGCTACCCAGGAGGATGGGAAGTTCAAGGTCTACCTGGACTGGGAGTGAGTTCAGAGTCAACTCGCAAAGTCAGTTAAGTGAGATCCTGTCTCAACATAAGAAGTAAGCAGAGACTTGGGGATATAGATGAGTGCTAGAGCATTGTTTAGCATGTGTGAGGCTATACTCTCAATAAATATTACACCACATGACATACTCAGTACAACACCCACAACACACCAAAGCCCATGGGAAATTCCTTCACACTGCATTCTCCAGGACACATCCTCCTGGTTTTCACTATTCCTGTGGCTCAGCTGGTTTTGTTTTTCTGCTGGTCCTTGTTAGTAATCTGTTAAAATCCATCTCCAGAGTCGCCTGGCAAGCTTACCATTCTAGGCTAGTGTGTGGAACCTGCAGACATCTGCTAGAGTCACAGTAATTCCCCCATTTTGGTTTAATAAAAAGAGGTGTGGGGAGCAGGCAGAACACATGGAAAGGGGTATAGGGAATTCTTCCAGTTATCAGACTGCTGGCAGTATGTGTCTGTGGGTACGGACGAAGACAATGTATTGTCCATTGGGTGACGGTTGTTACAGGCTATCAGTCAGCATCTTGAATGATAAGCCAGTAACAAAGTAATCAGGCACTGCTTATAATAATCGGGCCATCAAGCAATCAAATAAGGGCCTCGACTGGGCTAGCCCACCAGAAGTTAGCCAGTCAGGATATAGCTCGCCTGGCACCAGTTTTCTGTGGAGCTGCAAGAGCTGAGGAGGGGGTTACGAGCTATTTCCGAGAGGGAAAGACCACCCAATGGGCCAATGTCCTAAGTGGCAGATCAGCTAGAGGCCATATGGACTGGGGCCATGAAAAGCCAAACCCTTAGTCCAGGAAGCGCTGGCCAGGTGCTACCCCGGTGTTCAGGGTCCCTCAAGCCAAATGGAAACTCCTTACCAATTAATCGATGTCTGTTTGTGAGTTTGTGCAGTCTGATATCAGGAAATGGTACCCAGCCCACGTGGCAGAGTACCACATGGGCAGCCGCAGCAGCTCAGCTCACATGGTGGAAGTTTGGCGAGCCTCGCAGCAGCAGCAGCACGGGATGGGGGTTGTAGCAGCAGATGTTAATTCACCCACTCGGAGGTGGCTAGTAGGAGCAGATGAAGTCCGAGTTGTCATTGTGTCCATCTTGTACAGTTGCAGCAGCTGAGGTCCCCGAAGTCTTCGTATCGGAGTCACAGCACCAATAAAAGGATTTCTACAGCACAGCTTGTAATGGATCACAGCAGGCCAAGATGGTTCCACGAGGGGAGGTTTATTAAGAGAGTGGGAGAGCAGGAGAGAGAGAGAAGAGTAGAGAGGAGTAGAGGCCAGCCATGACCACGTGGAGAGAGGGGGAAGAGAAGGGGGGAGGGGAGACAACCTGCAGGTCCGCGGGGATGAGGAGCAAGAGAGAGAGGAGGGGCCAAGCAGCCCCTTTTATAGTGGGCAGGGTTACCTGCCTGTTGCCAGGTAACTCTGGGGCGGAGCATACCTGGCTGTTGCCAGGTGACTCTGGAGGTGGAGTTTAACAGATTACTAACAGTCCTGACTTATGTTCATTGATGGAGTACTGGAGGGCTCTTCCCATGTCTCCTGATCTAGTGTCACTCAGTATGCATTTCTAAGTTATCTCATGCCTTTTAGTTTCAAATTCCTATCCATTTCTCTTGTTCTCTCTCTCTCTCTCTCTCTCTCTCTCTCTCTCTCTCTATATATATATATATATATATATATATATATATATATAAAATCTATCTATCTATCTATCTATCCATCTATCATCTATCCTTCTATCGTCTCTATCTCTGTCATATATCTCTATCATCTATTATCTATCTATATCTGTGGTCTATCTATATATCTATCAGTTCTCCATCAATCAATCATTTTGCACTGTTTCCTATCACTTCAAAATACATCTAAATAACAGCATAAACACACATACCTTCTACTCTGTTTTATTAGCAGACACAATAGTGTCTAGTACCTAAATGACACAGATATGATAACTTTTAAATAACTGAATATATAAATAAATGAGAAAGTAATTATAACAAAACATAGACGATGTGTTTGTATTTCAAAAATCAGCTAAGGTCTATAACATTTTTAGTACTTTCACCAACAATTTTCCAAAATATTAAGAAATCAAATTTTATTTTTTATACATCACTTTGTAAGAATTTACAACATTGTTATGCTATCATCTATTGATATAAAACACATATCAAGAGCAGAGTAAAAAATATGAGATTATTCTTGAATTATTTTCTTGAAACAGTCTTTTTATATATTCATACATGGTGATAATTTAAATCATGTAATGCCTTAACAATAATTCATCATGTAATTTTTTTTAACTTTTTAGGAAAATGATCTATTTTGTGATTCATTGTTCATAAAATAATAAAAGCATTCTATGAGAAGGTTTTTCCTTAAAAAACCATAGAAAATATTGGAAAAGTTGTAATGAGAAATTCAGGTCCAGACTGGGAGAGGTGCTTAGCTGATGGGGGACAGTGGGACACAGACAGTGACAGCCTGCTTTACTGCACTACATCCCTGTTCTTAGTTTTAGAGGGGACCACCAAATCAAGCAGAAGTGCATAACCTCCACATTCCAAAAAAAAAACTCCTCAGAAAGATTCCTTCTGTCTCCAGGAACACACTTTCCACAAACGTATCCAAGGACACACACTAATTGTGCCCCCATTTCCCCTTCTCTCTATTTTATAAGGTTATCTTTAATTTTTTTTCATCTTTTGTCAATCTAAGGGTTAAGTCTTTGCCTATGAGACTTATTTCTCATTAAAAAAAAAACTATATTTTTTTAAACATAGTCTCTTATTTTTTTAAAGTTATTGCCTTGATCTTATTAGTAAGATATTTGAGACATTTCATGAACAAAAACTTCTGCAGGGTAAGTCATAGTATCAAAGATTTGAAGCTAATCCTGGTGTCTTAGTTATGGTTTCCTATCTGATTTCTCTTGAAAAAAGTCTGTGAATTTCTAGAAAAATACATAGATGAAAGAAATAAGGGGAAGATAAATGTATGTATGTATGTATGTATGTATGTATGTATGTATGTATGTATGATGGATGGATAGATGATGGATAGACAGATGAATGAATGGATGGATGGATGGATGGGTGAAGTTAAGGCGTGAGCTGCTTCTAGAACACTGTGCTTTTTGCTTTTCACAGGATCTTCTGCTGCTTCCCATTCACAGCATAAAACAGTCATGATTTTGAGTCTTCTGTGTCTTCTGCGATTCATTGGAATGGTGATCATAGGAGGCATCTGTATGTATCACCCCATTCTTTTAAAAAATATTTTACATTTAATTAAAGTATAGTTGCCTCATCCCCACCTCCCCCCCAATAATCCCTCTCGTTCTCCTGCCTTCTCCCTCTCAAATTCTGTTATTGTTACATAGGTATGTGAATAAACATATAAATGCAACCTGGTGAGTCTGTTATGTGTTGCATATGTTTACATATCACATATGTATGCATTTATATAGTTATTTTCTGGCTGATTGGGAGATGTAGAATGCCAGGAGTTGTTGAACCACTGTTTATTCTTTGAATTAAGTCTTTATAATAATCTGCCCCAAGGGTGGCGTTATAATGTGGTCAATAGACATATGCTTGGTCTCACCAATCACTCCTCTAAAGAAGCCTATTCATACTACTTTAACATGTTATTACTGAAAAAAGAAAAACTTCATCAAATTTCTAAAGGTGATAGGATAACTTAGAATTTATAAGCATTTTAAAAATCATCTACCATTTTCTTCTCTTCTTTTGTCTTTAAAAAAAAAAAAACCCCTGGAGTTTATGCAACTTCGGAGACAGAAATGATAAAATCAAATCAATTACAAAGCTTCAGTGAAGAACTTCAGAGAAATGTTTCCCTACAGCTGACGCAGAATCTCAATAACACCAAGAAAATCAAGAACCTTTCTGCCATGCTGCAAAACATAGCCACCGAGCTGTGTCGAGAGCTGGTTAACAAACATCCAGGTAATCCTGTATTGCCCTCAAAACTGTTTCCTGGGCAGCAAAAAAACCTAAGGCTTAGAATCCTTTAAGAATTACTTTAAGAATTCACACAGAGCCTATATTAAATGTGAAATTAAATGAGTTTTGTAAATGAGTCATTGATATTTCCCTAGTTGGAGAAAAACATGGAAAGTAGTAAAAACTACAAGTTGCCAACTTACAGGGTTCTGACAGTCCCATAATGAAGTGCCAGTCAGTATAAATAGTTTCTCTAATCTGCAGTGTATCACCATTGTCCTGGGTACAGATCTCAAAAGACGATGATGAGGGAAGGAAGCCTCTATAAATGACCTCACTCCTAAATTTCAGCTAGTACTGAAGGAGTGAGAGGCCCTGGCAAAGAAATGAGGTCTGGGCGGTGTATGGAATCAGGGGAGTGGGTGTTGCCTACAAGCACCTGTGTAGTTTTTGTGGCTAGACTGTGTTTCCCATTCTTCTGAGATGCCTCTCCAGGAGGAATATGCCAGGAGTTGAAGGCCAGAGAGACACCTGGTGGGCAAGGCAGTCTGATATGGCTGTGGAAGCCTGGTTTTTACTAGACGGCATATTAGCTGTGATTAATTTTTAAAGTCATAAGTGAGGTCCCTAGTGATGGGCAATATGTGTGAATCCGGCCAGGTACTTGAGTGCTTTTGGTTTGTTCAAGTTTTGTGCCAAGTTTCTAGGGTGATGTATAGAGATATAGAGGAGTTGTTTTCTTTGTTGACCTAAAGAGAAAGAACAGAGTAAACCTGGTCAAAGTCACCCAGACAATAAAGGGATAATTGTCAAGAGTGTTGAAACCAGCCTGTAAAACTCTGTCCTTCTAGAGCACAAATGTAAACCATGTCCAAAGGGTTCACAATGGTACAAAGACAGCTGTTATTCTGAAGTCAGTGGGCATGCAACATGGCAACAGAGTGTTATGTTCTGCTCTTCTCAGAATGCCAGCCTCCTGAAGGTTAAAAACAAGGATGTGCTGGTAAGGTTCCATGTCTCTGTTCCCTCCAAAAAAGAATCGACTTCACATCATGAAATATGGGTTACAGAGGTATGTAGTGGGAAGACATGAAGTGTCTTGACTCAGAATTGTTTTCCTTGCAAGTCCAGGGGACTGGGCCTTGCAGTTTTGTCTTATGAAAATCACAGTCAAGCTAAAACAAACAAGGTTTTAGCTTAAGTGGAATTTTAGAACCTGCAAGATTGATGGATAGACCAGGGACTCCCAGAATCCTTAGGTCTGTGTATTTCCAAGTTGGAAGTGTAGAAGCAGGTTTCTGTGTATGTCTTCTGAATAGTTCTCCAAAGACAGAGAGTCTCACCACACCTATAAGAACCACATGGGGAATATTCGCTATTGTCATTATGTTATATATTTTGTTACATCTTTTATTGACTAGGCAAACAAACAGACAAACAACAACTTAACTCAGATGGAATGATATATATGTAAATAAGTACATTGGGTTGATAGAGAGGAAACAAATGCTAAATATACATATTTAACAGAGTTATTAGGACAAATGAAAAGTGAATTCTCCTTTTTATTTCTTTATATTTAAGTAAGTGGTCCTCAACCTTCCTAATGCTGTGACCCTTTAATACAGTTCCTTATGCTGTGGTGACACTCAACTATAAAATTATTTTTCTTGCTATTTTATAACTGTAATTTGCTACTGTTGTGAATTGTATGTAAATCTCTAAGCTTTCTCATTGTCTTAGTCAAGGCTTGTGAAAAGGTCACTGAACTCCCAGTGGGGAGGTTGAGAACCACTGGTCTAAATAATGTCTTTGTATTTTATTCATTAGTCAATAGTTCTGATCTTTCACATAGCAATTTTTATTATTTTCTGGGTTTTTTGTTTGTTTGTTTGTTTTGAGACAAGTCTTACTCAGTTTCTCTGGCTAACCTCTCACAGCAATCCTGCCTCAGCCTTCCAAGGACTAGAATTACTAGTGTCATCTGCTCATCCTAAATTATAGTCATTTATTGTGGTATAAACATATATCACCTTAAGAGCTTAGTTTTTCTACCATAAGAAACTTGTCATCTTTTATAGGAGAAAAGAATTCTCTATAAAACTGATTATTCTCTCGTATTGACCTTTCTCAAGTGATCATTTACAATTATTTACTTTAAAAAACCCAACTGGCTTCAGAAGCCACACACACACACACACAGACACACACACACACAGACACACACACACACAGACACACACACACAGACACACAAACAAACACGCACACACACACACACACACACACACACACGCACTCTACTTTGACCAAAAATTATGGGTGGACTCTGGCCTCCATAGTTATTGTTTTTCTCTGACTATGGTGCTGCTTTCGTCTTTTACTGTTAAGCCTGGTTTGCAATCATTATCCACTTCCTTTGCCCCAGTGTGGATATTTGCTAACCCAATATTTAGACTAGAAAATTGTTAAGCTTTTCATTGACCCTATATTAATATTACTCAATGAATCAGTAGGTTTATTCATCATTAGTGGCAAAGGCTGAAGAGATCTCAGAGACTTCAACCCACTGTTGCAAAGTTCTTGGACCCATCAAAGAATTCATACACAGAATACAAAAAGTTGAAGGGTTTTATTAGAAAGCAAAATTTGAGCTGGAGAGATGGCTAAGCAGTTAGGAACACTGGCTGATCTCCCAGAGGTCCTGAGTTCAATTCTCAGCAAACACATGGTGGCTCAGGACCATCTGCAGTGGGATCTGATTCCTTCTTCTGGTGTGTGTGAAGACAAAGCACTTATACATTAAAATAAATAATTGTCTTGTGAGAACTTACTGAAAGAAGATTCTGGAATGAACCAGGATTTAACCAGGATCTACCCTTTCTGTTTGTTCTTACACTGGCAGATTGGGTGTGTTATCACCAACAAGGGAGAGCTGTAGATTTTGCAAGACTGATCAGAGCATAACAATGAAATAAAGGACTGTTTGAAACAACCAGGGTCAGCCATGGTTCTGACCAGCTCTGGTGGTGGTTTTGATTGTTTGCACAGTTTCAGGATATCCTGCTGTAACACAGCTCAGTGGTTGCATCAGCCTCTGGGCACTGTAGCTTCTGTCTAGTTCTTTCCTGCCTCTACACAGCAGGCCCTGCTTTCTTTCTGCTAGACAGGGAAATATGCTGTGAAACACTGACATCTTCTCTTTAGTATTAATATATTCTCTCATATATTACACCCACACCCAAATCTCCCTCCTCTCCACCCAGCCCATCCCTCTAACCCTCCTCAGTTACCCTCAGAAAAGGGCATGAGTCCCAGGGATCTAAACCAAATGTGCTTATGAAGTTGCCATAAAACTAGACACTTCTCCTTATATTAAGGATGGGTGAGGCAACCCAGTAGGAGGAAAAGGGTCCCCAGAGCAGGCAAAAGAGTCAGAGACAGCCACACTTCCTGTTAGGGATCCTACAACAACACCAAACTGCACAATTGTAACATATGCAGAGGGACCAGGGTAAACCCATGCAGGCTCCTTGATTGTTGGTCCAGTCTCAGTGAGCCTCTGTGAGTCCAGGTTTGTTGATTCTGTGGGTTTCCTTGTGGTGTCCTTGACCCCTTTGGCTCCTACAATCCTTTCTCCCTTCTTTCTCAGGATTCACTGAGTTACACCTAATGTTTGACTGTGGCTCTCTGCATCTGTTCCCATCAGTTGCTTGGATAGAACCCCTCGAATGGTGATCATGCCAGAAGCCAGGCTCCTGTCTATGTCCTAGTTCCATCCATTTGCCTGCAAATTTCATTTTAGATTTTTTAAAAGCATAGTAATACTCCATTGTGTAAATGTACCCCATTTTCTTTATCCATTGTTTGGTTGAGTCACATATAGGTTGTTTCCAATTTCTTGCTCTTATGAATAAAGCTGATATGAAGATAGTTGAGCAAGTGTCCTTCTGGTATGGTGGAACATCCTGTGGGTATTTACCCAAGAGTGGTATAGCTGGGTCTTGATAAATCTACTCCCACTTTTCTGAGACACTATCAAATTGATTTTCAAAGTAGCTCTACAAGTTTGCACTCCCACCAGCAATGGGGGAGTCTGATTCTGCTCCACATCCCCACCAGCATGAGCTGTCACTAGTGTTTTTGACCTTAGCCATTCTGACAGGTGAAAATGGAATCTCAGAGTCATTTTGATTTGCATTTCCTTGATGACTAAGGCTGTTGAATATTTCTTCAAGTGCTTTTGCCCATTTTGGATTTATCTGTTGAAAATTCTATGTTTAGATCTATGCCCCATTTTTAATTAGATTATTTAGTTAGTTGACATCTAGTTTCTTGAGTTCTTTATATATTTTGGAACTTAGTCCTATGTCAGAAGCAGAGTTCCTGAAAATAATTTCCCATTCTGTAGGCTCCCATTTTGTCCTATTGATGGTGTTCTTTGCCATAAAAAGAAGTTTTCAACTTCATGAAGCCTCTTTTATTAATTGTTGATCTTAGCATCATTGATTTTCTGTTCATGAAGTTGACTCCTAGAACACAGACATCTTAAGCAACACTATCTGTTTGTCTATCTATCTATCTATCTATCTATCTATCTATCTATCTATCAATCAATCATGATTTATCATCTATTACTTATCTATCCCTTTTTATTTGAAATATATATATATATATATATATATATATATATATATATATATATATAATCCTGACTGCAGTTTCCACTCCCTCCCCTCTCTCCAATCTTTCCTACTACATCTCCCCTTTCCCCCAGAGCCACCCCATGTCCACCTCCCCTCAGAAAAGGCTAGGACTCCCAGAGTCATTAAATAAATAGAGAATAAGAAGCTACAATCTATAAGAGCAGGTACATATTCTCACATCAAGGCTGGACAGGGTAACCCTTTTAAATTAAGTTGAAAAATGGTAATTCCACTCCAGAGCTGTCATTTAGGGTACAGATACAAGAAACTGCTTATTAAAAAGGCCATTTCTGTTTCTGTAGGAATTTATAAAGTCTAAGAAGCTATGGGGTTATTGGCTAGCATTGTCACCCAGAAAAGATCATACAAACTATGAGACACTGAGTGAGAAGATGTTCCTATCTGAAGAGTAAGTCTTTGGTCTTGTTGGATTTTTATGGTTAGAGTTGAATGGAGACAATTTCCACAGGAGCTTGTTAGATTGCTGTCAAAAGCACCTTCAGCTGACACCACTTCCTTAAAGGTAACTGTCCCATCAGGCTTTTGTGACATCTACATTCGATTATGGAGAGAGGTGCCACACATATCCTATCATCATTGTGGCAAATTTCCAACAACCTACAGTAACCAAATTATGGAAACTTTTTTTTTCTTTTAAAAAATTACTGCTTCTAGTTAAGAAGATTGCAGAAGCTAAAACCATTCACTAGACATTTTTAAGTACTTAATATTGTGCTATATTCTGGAATTCAAAAGTGAATGAAAGACTGAGAGCTTTAAATTAGTCAGGGCTGTATGTATAAGTCTGTGTTGAGCGTGCATGCATGTGTGTTTGTGGGTGTGTAGTGCATGTATGAATGATGCACTTATGTGTGTGCTGCATATGTGGTATGTGGGTATGTGTTGGTATGTGTATGCCTGCTTCTAGTGGAGACCAGAGGACACATTCTGGTGGTTTTTTTTTTTTTTTTTTTAAGGTGTTCTTTACTTTCCGTTTCTTTGAGGCAGAATCCCTCACTGTCCTGGAACTCTCCAACAGTCTGTATTGCAGCGAGCCCCAGTGATCTGTCTGTGTCTCCCTAACACTAGGATTATGAGTGTGTGTTACCAGGCTCAGATTTTATTCATGGGTTCTGGTTCAGTGGGAGCAGCCTCTGAAGGGGAGCAATCTTCAAGTCACAAATATCCAGGGGGAGAATGCTATGGTGAACATTTTCTGCACATCCAATCAACATCAGCACAGAGACCAGAGGAAGGCTTTGTCTGAGGGTCTGAGGTCATGGTCCTTAACATGGCCGGCTCATGGCAACAACACACCCACTGAAGCCTTCCCACACTACAGGCTTCTTCTGCTTCCTGCATTAACTGATGAAATATTCTGTGACTATTACTAATCAATAAGAGAATCAATGTTATGTTTATTGAAACCAAAATGTGTTCAACTTATAAATATCATTTATCATCATTTACCCATGTTGTAGGCTACTTGGTTAGAAGGACTGACAGAGATATTGCTAGCAGGAACTATCACATGAGAATTAGTAGTCTTGAGATTTTCTAAATTGGGTTTGTTCTAGCTTTGGTCATTAGGTAAGGCACCTGACAATGATAGTGCAAATTTAAGGTAGAGTCGTATGATCTGACATTATTCTAAGTCATATCAGCCATGAGAAGAGATGCTAAGTCTGGATTCAAATGACAGAAAATATTCCAGATAAAGGAAATTGAGAAAACATTATTTCACATCACATATACGTACCCCAGTCATCAACTGAAATTTAACTTAGACAATAGACCACACAATTAATAATGTTCTTTTGAAAATTCTCTTCTGTGGGTATAATCAAAATACAATTTGCCAAGTGTGCTCATTTTTTTCTTCCAGGTTTGAAGGAAGCACATATGACTTATATACAATGTACTGTGGATATATAGATGGGGTATGTGTTTATTATACAAAGTGCACTGATCAGAGAAGAATCATGTGTGAAAAGCCAGCCAGCAAGGTCCAGGTGGAAAGTGTGCTGAATGGCTTTCCAGATGGTAGCTTGTAGCTACTCTGCAGTTGCTTGTCTCTAGCTACTAACCTGTTGGTTTGAACGAGAATGGCCCCCAGGGCCTCATATATTTGAATACTTGATCAACCCTTTGAAGAACTGTTTCAGAAACATGGGAAGGTGTGGTCTTGTTGGAGGAAGTGACTCACTGAGGGTGGGTTTGAGTTTTCAAAAGCCCATGCCATTCCCAGGTAGTTCAGTCTGCCTTGTTCTTGTGGATTGAGCTGTGAGCTCACTGCTACTGCTCAAGGTCATGTCTGCTTGCCTTCTGCTATTCTCCTCACCACAGTGGTCATGGACTCTAACCTTCTGGAACCAGGAGCCAAATTAAATGCTTTTACAGTTACCTTGGTAACTGAGTTTTGTCATAGCAATTTGAAGGTTACTAAGACATCTGTTATTCAGAAGAACTGTAGGCAGTGTGCAACTCCTCTCACACAAACACAGTAACAACAGTGTGACTGCAGTCCTGCCTCTCTATAATGCTTATGTCTAGATTTCTTTGTCTCCTTTGCTGACTGCCACACTACTAAGTCACAGTTTATCACCATGTATTCTTCAGCACACAGTGTGCAGAACACAAGACCATGTACCCAATTTCTTCTCTTTTTCCAAAGATAAACCAGGCAAATTTCAACCTCAAAGAAAATAAAGTTTGGAAAATATAATATAGAGAGCATAGAGTGATATGAGAAACTTGTATTAAAGATTTATAACCATTTTCAAAATAGATGTGAGGGAAAACAAAGTTTTCAATTGACAAAGCAAAGCATTTGATGAACACTTAATACCCTGTCATAGTAAAATTTAGGAAACTAGGAGTAACTTTCCCAAATATAACCAAGCTTTGACATGAAATAAACAGCAAAAGAAAGAGCAAAACTCTAAAGTTTGAATTTACATCATAGTTCTAGTTAGAGAAAGCCTGTTCCTAGTTTTAGAATAAGATAAGAATGAACTTCCTTAATCACTTCAACAACTTCTAGTGTCAGAGATCCAGCAAGAAAATCAGGCAACTAAAAGGCTTATTAAATTTGAAAGTTGGGTAAGGTTAAAATAAATCATTCTATTGTAGCTAATATAATAATATACTTGAAAAAGTTAATGGCTATTCCTGGTTGTCAACATGACTATATGTGAAATGAAATACAATCCAGAATTCGAAGACTCACCTGTGATCAAGATCTTGAGGCTGGGAGATACAAGTTTCTGACCCTGATCTTAACATGGAGATCTTGAGGCATAGTGGCTATGGATCCAAGGAGACTAAGGCATGAAGATCTGTGAGTTCAAAGTCAGCCTGGGAAAAAACAACTTCCAGATCAAGGTGTGGTGGTGCACACCTTTAATCTGGCCCACACTTTTTGCTGGAGACCTACATAAGGACATTGGAAGAAGGAATAATTACTGTTGTTTGCCTGCCTGCATTTCCTTGCCAGCACATTTGTTGAAATCTACTAGCCTTGTGGGACTGAGCAACTACTAGATCCTTGGACTTCCCATTCACATCTGACCATTGTTGGGGAGTTGGACTACAGACTGGAAGTCATCATAACACATTCCCTTACTATATAGAGACTATCCATAAGTTCACATGACTCTAGAGCACCCTGACTAGTACAAGAACCAATACAGTTTTTAATTGCTACAGTACGCATTATATCATATCAAAGTCACTGGACAACATTTCAAAAGAACTCAAACATCTTTCTATGTATTAACAACGAGCAATTGGAAATAAAATTTAAGAGACAATCTCATTTTAACAGCTTCCCCAAACATAAAATAATAATAAAAAAAAACCAAACTGAAAACAGTAGTAAATATCTATATGCAAAAGGTATGTTGTAGGGTATGGGTCCCTCATCCACTCCACCACAGGGCTCAGCCACTAGGAGAGGCAGGGCACAGGAAGTTGACCATACTTACTCCTTTCTGTCATCGATTGGTATTGGGCCATAGGGCAGCTCCAGGACAATACTCCGGGGGTGTGGAAGTGGAGAGGTATGGCTAGAGCTGGCTTGGGAGTGCCCAGGCCTGTAAGGAGGTCAGGGCTGTCTGGTTCTCAGGCTCTCAGACAGGCAGATGGTACTGGAAGCCATGGTAAAGCTTAGAATGGAGTGGGGGCCACAGGCTAGATGTGTCCAGAGGTAGGGGTGGGGGCGAAGGAGGTGAGGGAAAGGGGGTGCTCCAACTGGTCCTGCGAGTGGAGTTCTTGTCTTGTTGATGGGTTTGAGCTTGGACTAGGTGGTAGCCATTGATGAGAGTGCAGAAAGGCCTTTGAAGATTAGAAGGTGACTCTAAAGGCAAAGGTCTTCTCCATGGCTGCCCATGGCGGATTTCCATGGACTAAAGACATTTACTGTCATGGCAGAAAGTGGATGAGTAAAATCATACCGACTTCTCAGTGAGGGCCTGAGGCTAAAGACCTTTTGCAGGGAAGAATGTCTGGGAAGGAAAGCTTATTGTCTAAGTTCTCCAGGCTTTTAGGTACCTCATTAGAATGGAGATCTGTCTTGAGTCTACTTGACCAGAGGTCACATCCTTTACATGTGGAGGGACTTGGGGTGTTGCACATCCGTGACTGATAACCACAAATCTATGGGGGTGCTGCAGCCAGTGACCTGGGAACAGACAAAATGACTACTGGCCTTTCAGGGTTTCCAAGGTTTGAAGCCTTAGCTTAACTGGAAACCAAGCTACCTTTCAGGGTCCCACAGTATGCACAATTTAATCTATTTTCTTTCCTAGGGATCTCAGTATTTAATGATTGTAAGCAGACTTCTGGTTACAGAGTCTCCTATTGAGACAACCAAATACTTCACTGAGAATATATCCCCAGTCAATTTCTCATTTTCTTTCTCCTCCATGAGATAGTTCTGCAAGCCAATGCACCTTAAAGGACATTTTGCAGGGAATCAAACCTGAACAATAACCAACAAGACTGGGCCAAGAAAGCAGATGCTAAGAGATTTGGGGCCTGAAACACCTGTTTCCCATGGGCTAATGAAAACTCCATCACTGTGTTAGGGAGGGAAATATTGTCGAGCTAGAGAGTAAGAGTATAGTTGTATTTAAAGGACAGACAACCCTTTGCTGGATTGGTGATCCAGTGGAGACAAGAAAGTATCAGAGAGATGCATGGGCATTAGAGAAATATGGGTAGAAGACAAACAATAAGGACAGGGAACTTAGGGAACCACTGGCAACATTTTCATTTGTCCTTTAGAACAATAAGTGGAAGGGCCACAACTGTATAGTCAGAGATGAGACTAAATTCCCCAAAGGTGAGGGCTGCCATGATGTTGAATGAAAAAGCTCATTATCTCATTAAATGGGAAAGTGAGGAAAGGTAAGAATCACTCATGGGAATTACTAACACAATGGGCAGATCATCAATGGATATAAAAAATGAATCTGAGGAAAGATGAGAATGAGACCAAAGCTGGGAAGACCATGATGGGAGCCTCTATTGTTGACCTGCCCTGTCCAGTGAAGCTAAGTAGACTGAAGAAAGTGTCAAAGATCAGTGTGGGGACACTGGGGGAATGCTACACATTTTGGTTCAGGAACAGAGCAAACAAAATACTTCTCATTTTTATTATTAAAGCAATCAAAACACAAGGTGACTTTTCTCTAACATGTCAAGGGTACGTGAAGTTTAGAGGTCAGTCTTCTTGGAAGTACCCTGTGTTGAGTAGGTTTACAGTTATATTCTTTTGCCTTTCCCACATAAATGGTGTGAACATGTCACCCATGGTGTTCCCTTCATGGTCTTCCTTTCACATGCATCCACTTAACAGTTTGTACAACTCTTTCCAGAAGGCAACCATACGGAAAAATCATTCTGTATTCTGCACCATCCAGAGCTCATAGTATGCTCACAGCTTTCTTACACAGGCTCCCACAATTTTTCATCTTTTCTTAATGACCTTCAACATCATGATCCATAGAGTTTTCTGAGTCCCCAAAGAATTCAGGAGAGAATTATTCCCTTATACTAGTAGACAAGACTTTGCTTGAGGACATGGGACAGGCTTTTCAGTGTCAGTTAAGATATATGTCCCACCCTCAAATCTTCACCAACCCAACTTCCAGACCACAAGTCAAGTAACTAGATCATCTGACTGTGGTTTCTCAGTCTCCTATCAGAAGGAAAAGATTACAGACCTGGCTGATGAACCCCACAAAGAATAGAGAAAATCTGCAGGGAAGCAGACCCTCAGAGATCAAAGTGGGAAGAAATAAATTGACTAAGTTAGTGCTTGTTGGTTTAGGTGTACTCTCTTGGGTTTTAACCCTCTAGTAAGACATCCTGTGCAAGCAAACTAGTAGCATGTGCTGCACTGGTTGTGTGCCTTGGGGCAACAAACTGTCTGACAAAACCAATTTTAGGGAGAAAGCCTTTATTTTGGTTTACATCTTGAACATGCAGTCTTTGTGATAGGGAAGTTAGGGTACCCAGTTTCTATTCAACCGCATTCCAGATCACAACCTGAAGACAAGAGAGGGGTGCCAATTCATATTGAATTGCTTTTAAACTATGTGAACTTTTAGAGATGTGAATCAGGGGCAAAATCCTGGCAAGGAGGTCCCGGAAAAGTCATCTCATGAATCTTTGAAGAAAAGCAAGCATAAGTTGCACCAGAGACCCAGGTTGTCACTAGCATATGCAAATGAGGTTTTAGACTCCCAAGTGCATTTATTAGAGAGGCGTATGCACAGAACAGTCCCATGCTGTTGAACTATTCCTCATGCTAGTCTGCCTCAACTCTCAGGCCTATGGAGAGACTTTTGTTTGAATTTGTTAGGGTGACCTGAAAGTTATAGGTTAGTCTACTTGGAAAGACCTTGTTTTAAGTAGGGTTTAGATATGATTAGGGAAGAAACAGTCTCTTCTATTCTCTCTTTAACATTGTTATATCTCCTGGATACCTACTGGAGAGCATCCATTAGATTTCTTAGCCTGCTGTCCCCAAGTATCTTCCCTGGCCATGGTCACATGAATGGGGAGTTATGGTGGCAAGACCTGAAGTATCTGGTCACACTGCATCCATAAAAATGGAGAGCAGTGAATGTTAATGTCTTCTTCATTCACTCCAGGACTCCAGCCCATGGACTGTGTCTTTCACAGTTAAACTGGTTCTCCCCACATAGGGTCACCTAGAACATTCTTTACAAGCATTCCCAGGGAGATGTCTCTTAGGTGATTCTAGATCTTTTCAAACTGACAATACTGTGACAGATATGGATTATTATCAAGAGGTACAAAATCTACAAGAGAGGTATGCTTCGATACTAAGTTAAAACAAAACATATTTGCCCTCAAAATATAATAATAAAGTTTCAAAGATATGGGGATATTACTGGAGTTACTTTAACAGCCCACAGAGACTTTTATGTTCTTAAATGAGCACTGGAAAAAAACCAAAGGCTTGGGTTGGTTGTTAATCTTTAAGTTTTGCAAATTTTAGAAGAAATAAGCAAATGTCAAATTATTTATTTTCTTTATTTGGATGCTAATGCTCTACTACTGTAACGTATCTTTTGTCTTCTGAAATCCATGCAACTTGGTTCCAGGTGAAAATAATTTATAAGCATTTGTCACAGTGTATAGTGTTCTAATAATACAGGGAAATTGAATCTTAGTACTTTCACATCTAGACTTTTGAATCTGGAAGTTTTGGATTCTATTCTTAGATACGTTTCCTTCGACAATTTTTAGTGCTAGCTGCTGCACAGTTGTGGCAGGAACGAATAGTTTGGTAGAAGATCTGTAGTGGAATAGACTCTTGACACAGAATATTGCCTAAGAAAACCTTCAAGAAAGCCTAAAATCAGCCATAGTCCTAAAATTAGCAATAGGCCTGTCATACATGTATACTAACACCAAGTCTTGGGTCTCAGTGGAAAAACATTGAAACAGATGGCTAAAAGCTAATGTAAACAGGCAGCTTTTGTGGAAATTTACAAACCTGAGTAGTCATAGACCTTGTAAGTAGGTAGCCTTGTCAGACAATACCAACTTAGATAAGGACAATCGAGTCACAGGCAGAGTCATAGTGACTTGTCCCCTGAACCTTCACCCAACCGATACCCAGTTCTGAAGATATCTGTATTACCCCTGAATACCCACACTCCATTGTCATTCCCTTCCCCACATCCTGCCTTTCTGTGTTTATAACCCCTGTGTGAATTACGATTTGAGAAAAAATAAATTATTAAAAAAAAAAAGAAAAAGAAAACAATTTCATAAACTTTAAAAAAAAAAAAGAAAACCTTCAAGAGGCTGAGAGGAACCAGTTTTCTCGCTGGAGGGATACTGCCCTCTAGCGGTACTTCGGAAGAACTTCCCCCTGGCGTCTTACTAAAGGGAGCTTTTAGTTGGAATAAAACCATCTTAGGTCTGACTCTACTGTAAACAGTCTTGATCTCCAAGTGCAGAGCCCCTGCACCGCATCCATATAATCCTATTTACTGTGGCAGGCATTGAAAGAAACTCAACAAAGTCGGGTAGTGCACATCTGTAATCTCAGAACTCAGGAGGAGGCCAAGTGCAGGAGGACAGCTGAGTTCTGGGCCAGCCTCAGCTACACAGTGATTTACTGTTACATCCCAGTTGGTTTCACAGACATCTACACAGTCTTTACTGTTGCATTTAGGAACTCTGGAGATATTTCCAGCCCATACACTTTTGGGAAGCCATATTTAATTAGTTGTATGGATTTGCCTTACAGCTTTAAATGAAACTACCTTTGGGTATGCCTAGGGCATAGTGTTTGGTCACCACGTTTATCACAGCAACAGAGTGTAACTAAGACAGCCTAGGATCTCAGAATTATGGAAGTGGAGTCAGGAGGATCAGAGTTCAAGGTGATCCTGGGCTACACAGTAACTTCAAGAGCAGCCTGTAACAAATGCGATTAGACCCATCACAAAAAACCAAACAGGAAACCAAAAAGAAAAGTGTAGACCTTGACCATTTAAATGGCCTTCCACTCAAGAAAAAGTTTCAATTTGCTTTATGTTCTTTGAACATCATAAATGATAAAAATAAATTAGATGTTTCAAATGAATGCAATCCAATGGAAACTATGACTATTTAAAGGCCAAGGGCATTTCTGATGCAGGGTCAGGATTTGATAAGAGAAAATCCCAAGGACTCTCAGAATATTAAATATGGAGATAGGGAATTAAAAAGTGAAATATCAAAATTCTCTTTATTTTTCTCTCTTTAAATTTGTGTGTGTGTGCACGAGGAGACCAGAAGAAGGCTTCTGAGTTACATGCCTTTTCAACATGTCTGTGCAGGAGACCTGCCTTGGTAACTGGGTGTTGGAATCTCACTGTGGTTCTCAAGATTCTACACAACCTTTAGTCATTTTTCCATCCCTGTCTTTGATCTCATTTACAAAACTTTAGTGGCAGAAGCTTATGTATGGGGATATAATAAACTAATGGAAATATATAATTTACTAAATAAAAATCCTAATGTTGCCTCACTGAAACCAAGGAAAGCAACCATGTACATTTTCTAGATTATGCTCAACAAACAGTTAGTTCATCTTGGAGCAATCTCCAAAATAAACTAAAATAATATAAAATCAGACCCAAAACTTGTTTAAGAACAGACATCATGATGAAGAGCTTCATTCCTAACACCCTTTAACTGAAAATCTTATGACTGTAAAAGCAGTTGGGAATTTGTTTGAGGGACTGTCATCCTAGAATTTTCCGAAAAGCAAATTATGTATTTCTTTTGCATTGAAGAAAAAATAGAACTTCACAAACTCTAGTAGTGATGGGAATATATATCGAATGCATCAATGAAAGAAAAAGTAAGAGAAAGGAATTGAGTGTTGGAAGAAAAGCTAAAAGCTCTACTGCTTAGGAGATCAATGAAGTCAATACTACACCTACAAAAGAAAGGAGTTGCTACTCATCATGGAGATTTCTTTCTTTCTTTTTTTTTTTTTTTTTTTATAAGGACAGCATTTAATTGGGACTCGCTTACAAGTTCAGAGGTTTAGTTCATTATCGTCAAGGCAGGAACATGACAGCATCCAGGCAGGCATGGTGCAGGAGGAGCTGAGAGTTCTACGTCTTCATCTGAAGGTTGCTAGGAGAAGGCTGGCTCCAGGCAGCTAGAATGAGCCAACACCCACAATGACACATCTACTCCAACCAGGCTACACCTCCCAACAGTGCCACTCTCAGGGCCAAGCATATTCAAACCATCATACCTTCCTTTAAATATTTTTCCTATTTATTTGTTTAGTGTGTGCATGTACATGTGTGCTTATGCATGATGCTTGTGTGTGTTTGTGTGTGTGTATGTGCATGTAAGTGTGTGTATGTGTGTGTATGTGTGTGTATGTGTGTGTGTCTGTGTGTATGTGTGTGTCTCTCTGTGTGTGTGTGCTGTGTGTGTGTATGTGTGTCTGTGTAAGCCTTTGATATCATTCCTTTAGCACCATCTGTTTTTATTTTTTTGACGAAGGGTGTCTCTTTGGCCCTTGCCATGCACGGCTAGGCTGATTGGCCAGGATGTTCCAGAGCTCTCCAAGTTTCCCCCTCTTCAGTTCTGGCATAAGGAACCTGTATCTTCATGCCTGATTATTTTTTAATATGGATTTTTGGAATCAAACTGGTTGCAAGGTAAACCCTCTACTGAATGAGCCATCTCGCCAGCCCTCTGCCAATGCTTCCAATATCAGTGGGAAAAGTGTTGAGGAGAAGTTGTAGCTCCATTATGGTGTTCCATCCCATGTGCACGATTTGCTCTTGGATGTCTTCATAAGACAGATTGCCAGAAAAAAAATTAGGGCTCAGATACCTGATATGGTATTGAGAAGAACAGCAGAGAACCCTCTCTGTTTCTACCGCTGTGTGCATGCCTGAGCTAAGTGAAGACCACTGGGAGGCAGTTAGTGTGGCTAACTAAGACTTCTGCGGAGCTGCTTTCCAGTTGGGTTGGAGTAGTGAGCTGAGGGAAGTGTAGGCTCTGAGGAAATCCGTGTTGGGGTAGATAAGATGTTGAGTGACGGAAAAGCACAACTAAGAGTCGATACAGACACAGTTTCATGGAAGACAATAAGCAATGACAGGGTTGGTTCTGAATAACCAGTTATAGCCAAAGCCTTTTGTAAGCGGTGATGATACAGTCTCTTGTAGCCTAGGCTGATCTCAAACTTGCTTTGTAGCCAAGAATGACCTTGAAC
Source organism: Grammomys surdaster (assembly GCF_004785775.1). Classification (NCBI taxonomy): domain Eukaryota; kingdom Metazoa; phylum Chordata; class Mammalia; order Rodentia; family Muridae; genus Grammomys; species Grammomys surdaster. The sequence continues at coordinate 24,078 of NW_021619849.1, read as the reverse complement.
TTGTGAGCCTCCTGATCCTACCTCCCAAGTCCTAGGATTACAGGCGTGCACCATCATGCCCCGTTTACACTGATGCTGGGAATCAAACCCGGGGCTTGGTGTGTGCTAGGCAAGCCCCTTATCAACCGAGCTGTATGAGATGACCTAAAAACAAGCATTTCGAACTGGTCTCTATCCTAGTTGTGACTGTGTGTGAATGGAAATAATGAAACATATTTTTTATTATGTCATTTGGATCAGATGGAAAGCAGAAGCGGTCTATGCAGATAAGAATATAGGGCAAAAAAAATCTGCATTTCTCAAAACACGTAGAGATGGTGTTGAATGCAGTCTCCTGTTCCTCAGTTCTGTGAAGGAGAAATCGTGGTTCAGAGGAGAGACTACAGACAACAGATTGAGGTCTGGATCCCAGCTCTATCATTTTGCAAGAGTTTGAGTGTCTGTTTCTTTTTTTTTTTTTTTTTTTTTGGCTTTCTCTTTTTTTTAATTTTATTTTTTTTAATGCTTTTTTATAGCATGTTTTACAAGGGGAGGGGGTAAGAAGGGCAAGGTGGTGGAAAAGTACAAAATCTTCTTGGCCTGTGCCTTGAAACATGTCATGGTCTATAAGGTACTCTGCCTTGAATTATGATCTACCTGCTGTTCTAAAGAAGATATGGTACACTGCTTGAGTTATGGTCTCCCTGCTATTCTTAAGATGATATGGTACACTGCTTTGAGTCTATCTGCAGTTGCTAAGCAGGATCTTGCAGTTGCCAAGCTTCAGAGGACATTGTGCAGGTGGGGAAAGGTAGGGGGTAAGGGTAAGGGCGAGGGTCCTGGCTTCTGGTATCTCCCCCTTCTCTGTTTAGTTAGAGAAGGCATCTTATGATCAATCCCAACTATGTGAATTTTGAATTTGGATGTCTAATTATGGGGGGTCTTAGACAAGTTCACAACCCCAAAACACTGATGTGAGACGAGTCACATCGATGGTCGAAGGCTTTAGGCTGTCGACGATGGGCAACGTCAAGGGACTCCGATGTGGGTGAAAGGAGGGTGAGAGCCCTGTCTTAGGCCATGTAGGCTGCACCCACTCCCAGCACCACGCACTCCTTTTCGGCTGCATTGGGTGGGCCCCTGGGAAGTGGACCTACAATAATCCCGTCATTGGGCTAACTCACAGCCATCCTAGTCCCTTTGTGAATGTTCAAGTTACCAACCATTTGTCAGTTTGGGGTGTAATATTGTCATAAAGGAAGGCTCCCCAATGTTAGCGGCCATATCAAGGGCGGCCTTGGTTTAGGAAAAAGCCAATTTTTGTTGTGGTGATCAAGAGGCCAAGCTCTCTAGCGAGAGAAGCGAGGACAAAGCCAGGCATACCAGGAACCCTTCTGGAGGGTGTGGAAGTCTAGCGTTCGACCGTAGGGGGAGGCAGGGGAGCTGGCAGCTGTGTCAGTCTCCTGAGGAGTCACTTCTGGATCCTCTTCAATTTTTGGCTGATGGTAATGAACTTCAACCGTCTTCTTGATGGCAGCATCAACCTGGTTCCGTGGATGGCAGGTCGCCGGCAACGATCTCTGTCTCACTCAATCTTGATGTCGTGCGCACATCCTCTCAATGAGGGTCCGTCCAGAGGGGTCCATGCCTCGAGCCCCATATCTGGGTGCACTTGACCCGACCGGCAGGTCCTAGTTATTCGTGGGGGCGAGGAGGACTGCAACCTGCTATTCTTCAGAAGATATGGTACACTGCTTGAGTTATGGTATCCCTGCTATTCTTCAGATGATATGGTACACTGCTTTGAGTCTATCTGCAGTTGCCAAGCAGGATCTTGCAGTTGCCAAGCTTCAGGGAACCTTGTGCAGGTGGGAAAAGGTAGGGGGTGAGGGTAAGGGCGAGGATCCTGGCTTCTGGCCCATCTGGATTAGAACTTCTAATAGCAGGCATCACGGGTGATTCATTTTTACCTGGAAAGAAAAAAGAAGGGGATTCTCAGGGAGATTTCTCTTCCCTGGATGTAAATTGTTATTCATCGTATTTATGGTTGGGCCTGGCTTTGTGAGAGTATCTATTTTTTTCATTAATATTTGTGGTAGCCGGTTAGCTGTGCCTTCTGTGGTATTGGACAGGCATATCAGTCCTCGGCTCCATAAGGGAACTGGGTCTGGGGCATTCCCTTTACAGGTATGAGGGTCCTTCCCCATATCTGTGGTAAAGTTTTGTTGGTCTTGGTGGTGCCCGAGGTCACCAATATGGTCAGCAAGAGATTTGCCATGAGCTTTCAGCTTTAGAGAGAGAAAAGTGAACAAGGCATGATGGAGAGTATTTCAGGGGGGCTCCTTCTGAGGGGGTACCGTTCCCCCTCTTTTGTTTTTAAAGCCAATTTTTCAGAGTTCTTGTAAAATCAGGGCAGAAGAGCCAACAGTTGCTCCTTCTACACTCAGAGAGTCATGAAGACCTTATTTAAGGATATATAAATCTGTATTAATAATCTTTTGTCAAAGGACTTTTATAGCACCACTGACAATTAATCAGACTATATGATATATCTATTGGAAATAGCTTTTTCTACTTTTTGTGAGATTACCTCTCTTCTGTCAATTAACTGTTGAGGGAGTTAGGGTTTACCTCTCTCTTGAGAATATTGAACAGAGATTTAAGTTCTTTTGTGGAGAGCTTAAAATAGGATCTTAGCCAATTTGCATCTCCTAGAAACTTTTGAAATTAATTTAAGATAAGTAAACTCCCTTTTTAAAAAAAATCCTTTATCTGTGTGGGTTTTTTATTGGATATTATACGTATTTACCTTTCAATGTTATCTCCATTCTCATTCTCCCCCAAGATCCCTTATCCCATACCCACTCCTCCTAATTTTTGTGATGGTGTGCTCACTCCAAACATCCTCCCACTCCCATCTCCCTGCTCTCAAATTCCCACACAGTAGGGGATCCAAACTTTCGGGGACCTTGGCCCTCCACTTTCACTGAAGTCTAACAAGGTCACCCTCAATTCCCTATACAGGTTCGTGAGTCCCTCCCTTTGTGCTCTCTGGTTTAGACTTTGGGAGTTCTGGTTGAAACTTTTGATACTCCTTCTAGAAAGGACCAACGCATTCATACTTTGGTCTTCCTTCTTCTATGTGAGTTTTATGTGGTCTATATGTAGATTCTTAGACATTGTGAGCTTTTGGTCTAATATCCACTTATCAGTGAGTGCATACCAAGTATGTTCTTTTGAGATTGGGTCATCTCACTCAAGATGATATTTTCCAACTCCATCCATTTGCCTAGGAATTTTGTGAACTGATTGTTCTTAATAGCTGAGTAGTACTCCATTGTATAAATGTACCACATTTTCTGCATCCATTCTTCTGTCGAAGGGCATCTGGGTTCTTTCCAACTTCTGGCTATTGTAAATAAGGCTGCTATGAACATGGTGGAGCATGTGTCCCTGTTGTATGGTGAAACTTCTTTTGGGTATATGCCCAGGAGTGGTATAGCTGGGTCTCCAGGTAACACTATGTTCAATTTTCTGAGATACCGCCAGACTGCCTTCCATAGTGGTTGTACCAGTTTACAATCCCACCAACAGTGGAGGAGTGTTCCTCTTTCTCCACATCCTCGCCAACATGTGCTGTCACCTGTGTTTTTGATCTTAGCCATTCTGATTGGTGTGAGGTGGAATCTCAGTGTTGTTTTCATTTGCATTTCCCTGATAACTAGTGATCCTGAACACTTCTTTAGGTGCTTCTCAACCATTCGAACTTCCTCAGTTGAGAATTCTTTGTTCAGCTCTGTGCTCCATTTTTTAATAGGGTTCTTTGATTGTCTAGAGTCTAATTTCTTCAGTTCTTTGTATACCTTGGATATTAGCCCTTTATCAGATGTAGGGTTGGTGAATATCTTTTCCCAATCTGTTGGTTGCTGCTCTGTCCTATTGACTGTGTCCTTTGCTTTACAGAAGCTTTGCAGCTTTATGAGGTCCCATTTGTCAATTTTTGGTCTTAGAGCACTGGCCATTGGTGTTCTGTTCAGGAACTTTTTCCCTGTTCCTATGTATTCCAGGCTTTTTCCCAGTTTCTCTTCTATTAGTTTCAGTGTCGCTGGTTTTAGGTGGAGGTCCTTAATCCACTTGGAATTGAGCTTTGTACAAGGAGATAAGTATGGAACAATTTGCTTTTTTCTACATGCTGACAACCAGTTGGACCAGCACCATTTGTTGAAAATGCTATCTTTTTTCCATTCGATGGTTTTAGCCCCTTTGTCAAAGATCAAGTGACCATAGGTATGGGGGTTCATTTCTGGGTCTTCTATTCTATTCCACTGATCCTCCTGCCTGTCTCTGTTCCAATACCATGCAGTTTTTATCACTATTGCTTTGTAGTACAGCTTGAAGTCAGGGATGGTGATTCCTCCAGAAGTTCTTTTATTGCTGAGAGTAGTTTTCGCAATCCTGGGTTTTTTGTTATTCCAAATAAATTTTAAGATTGCTCTTTCTATCTCTGAGAAGAATTGAGTGGGAATTTTGATGGGGATTGCATTAAATCTGTAGATGGCTTTTGGCAAAATAGCCATTTTTACTATATTAATCCTTCCAATCCATGAGCATGGGAGATCTTTCCATCTTCTGAGATCGGCTTCGATTTCTTTCTTCAGGGGAATGAAGTTCTTGTCATACAGGTCTTTTACTTGCTTGGTTAGGTTCACACCAAGGTATTTTATATTATCTGTGACTATTTTGAAGGGTGTCATTTCCATAATTTCTTTCTCAGCCAGTTTATCTTTTGAGTAGAGGAAGGCTACTGATTTGCTTGAGTTAATTTTATATCCAGCCACTTTGCTAAAGTTGTTTATCAGGTTTAGGAGTTCTCTGGTGGAAGTTTTGGGGTCACTTAAGTACACTATCATATCATCTGCAAATAGTGAGATTTTGACTTCTTCCTTTCCAATTTGTATCCCTTTGACCTCCTTGTGTTGCCTAATTGCTCTGGCTAGGACTTCCAATACTATATTAAATAAGTAGGGGGAGAGTGGGCAGCCTTGCCTAGTCCCTGATCTTAGTGGGATTGCTTCAAGTTTCTCTCCATTTAGTTTAATGCTGGCTACTGGTTTGCTGTATATTGCTTTCACTATGTTTAGGTATGGACCTTGAATTCCTGACCTTTCCAAGACTTTTATCATGAAGGGGTGTTGAATTTTGTCAAATGCTTTCTCAGCATCTAGTGAGATGATCATGTGGTTTTTTTCTTTGAGTTTGTTTATATAATGGATTACATTGATGGATTTCCGAATATTGAACCAACCCTGCATTCCTGGGATGAAGCCAACTTGATCGTGATGGATAATTGTTTTGATGTGTTCTTGGATTCGGTTCGCTAGAATTTTATTGAGTAATTTTGCATCAATGTTCATAAGAGAGATCGGCCTGAAGTTCTCTTTCTTTGTTGGGTCTTTGTGTGGTTTAGGTATGAGTGTAATTGTGGCTTCAAAGAATGAGTTGGGTAATGTCCCTTCTGTTTCTATTTTGTGGAATAGTTTGAAAAGAATTGGAATTAGGTCTTCCTTGAAGGTCTGATAGAATTCTGCACTAAAACCGTCTGGTCCCGGGCTTTTCTTTGTAGGGAGACTTTTAATGGCTGCTTCTATTTCTTTGGGGGTTATGGGACTGTTTAGATGGTTTATCTGGTCCTGATTTAACATTGGTAACTGGTATTTGTCTAGGAAATTCTCCATTTCATCCAAATTTTCCAATTTTGTTGAATATAGGCTTTTGTAGTAGGATCTGATGATTTTTTTAATTTCCTCAGTTTCTGTTGTTATGTCCCCCTTTTCAGTTCTGATTTTATTAATTTGGATACTGTCTCTCTGCCCTCTGATTAGTCTAGCTAAGGGTTTATCTATCTTGTTGATTTTCTCAAAGAACCAGCTCCTAGTTTTATTGATTCTTTGGATAGTTCTTTTTGTTTCTATTTGGTTGATTTCAGCCCTGAGTTTGATTATTTCCTGCCGTCTACTCCTCTTGGGTGTATTAGCTTCTTTTTGTTCTATGTCTTTCAGGTGCTCTGTCAAGCTGTTAGTGTATGCTCCCTCCAGTTTCTTCTTGTAGGCACTAAGAGCTATGAATTTTCCTCTTAGCACTGCTTTCATTGTATCCCATAGATTTTGGTATGATGTGTCATCATTTTCATTAAATTCTAAAAAGTTTTTAATTTCTTTCTTTATTTCTTCCCTTACCTGATTATCAAGGAGTAGGGTGTTGTTCAGTTTCCATGTAAATGTGGGCTTTCCATTCTCTTTGTCATTTTTGAAGACCAGCCTTAGACCATGGTGATCTGATAGGATGCAGGGACTTATTTCAATTTTCTTATATCTGTTGAGGCCTGTCTTGTGCCCAATTATATGGTCTATTTTGGAGAAGGTACCATGAGGTGCTGAGAAAAAGGTATATTCTTTTGCTTTAGGGTGAAATGTTCTATAGATATCTGTTAAGTCCATTTGGTTCATAACTTCTGTTAGTTTTACTGTATCTCTATTTAGTTTCTGTTTCCATGATTTATCCATTGCTGAGAGTGGGGTGTTGAAGTCTCCCACTATTATTATGTGAGGTGCAATGTGTGTTTTGAGCTTTAGTAAGGTTTCTTTTATGAAAGTCGATGCTCTTGTATTTGGTGCATAGATATTCAGTATTGAGAGTTCATGTTGGTTGACATTTCCTTTGACAAGTATGAAATGCCCTTCCTTATCCTTTTTGATAGTTTTAAGTTGAAAGTCGATTTTATTCGATATTAGAATGGCTACTCCCGCTTGTTTCTTAGGACCATTTGCTTGAAAAATTGTTTTCCAACCTTTTACTCTAAGGTAGTGTCTGTCTTTGTCACTGAGGTGGGTTTCCTTAAGCAGCAAAAAGCTGGGTCCTGTTTGCGTATCCAGTCCGTTAGCCTATGCCTTTTTATTGGGGAATTGAGTCCATTGATGTTAAGAGATATTAAGGAGAGGGTGTTGTTGCTTCCTGTCATTTTTGCTAATAGTGGAGACATCGTTTGTGTGGTTACCTTCTTTTGGGTTTGATGGAAAAGGATTATTTTCTTGCTCTTTCTAGGGTATGATTGCCCTCCTTGTATTGGAGCTTTCCTGCTATTATCCTTTGTAAAGCTGGATTTGTGGGAAGATACTGTGTAAATTCAGTTTTGTCATGGAATATCTTAGTTTCTCCATCTATGGTATTTGAGAGTTTTGCTGGGTAAAGTAGCTTGGGCTGGCATTTATGTTCTCTTAGGGTTTGTATGATATTTGTCCAGGATCTTCTGGCTTTTATAGTATCTGGTGAGAAGTCAGGTGTAATTCTGATAGGTTTGCCTTTATATGTTATTTGGCCTTTTTCCCTAACTGCTTTTAAAATTCTTTCTTTGTTTTGTACATTTTGTGTCTTGATTATTATGTGACGGGAGGTGTTTCTTTTTTGATCTAGTCTGTTTGGCGTTCTGTAGGCTTCTTGTGTGATTATGGGCATCTCATTCCTTAGGTTAGGGAAGTTTTCCTCAATAATTTTGTTGAAGATATTTACTGGCCCTTTAAGTTGGGAATCTTCACTCTCATCTATACCTATTATCCTTAGGTTTGGTCTTCTCATTGTGTCCTGGATTTCCTGGATATTTTGAGATAACAACTTTTTGCATTTTGCATTTTCTTTGATAGTTGTGTCAATATTTTCTAAGGTATCTTCTGCACCTGAGATTCTTTCTTCTATCTCTTGTATTCTGTTGGTGATGCTTGTGTCTATGACTCCTGATTTCTTTTTTAGGTTTTCTATCTCCAGGATAGTCTCCCTTTGTGCTTTCTTTATTGTTTCCACTTCCATTTTTATGTCCTGAATGGTTTTGTTCAATTCCTTCATCTGTTTGTTTGTGTTTTCTTGTAATTCTTTAAAGGATTTTTGTGTTTCTTTAAGGACTTCATCCTGTTTTCCTGTGTTCTCCTCAAGTTTTTTGATAGTGTTATTTACTTCCTTCTTGTAGTCCTCTAGCATCATCATTAGAAATGATTTTAGATCTGGTTCTTGTTTTCCTGGTGATATGGGGAGTTCAGGACTTTCTAATGTGGGAGAACTAGGTTCTGATACTGGCAAGTACCTTGTGTTGCTGGTGCTTGTGTTCTTGCGCTTGCCTTTCGCCATCTGGGTCACCTTTGTGCTATCTGTGCTGTCTCTGACTGGGGCCTGTCTTTCCTATTATCTAGGTTGTGTCAGAACTGTTTGGGATGGGTTTTGCTGCTTGAGTTAGAGCTGAGGCCCAAGATGTGCTCGGTGTTCAGGTGGAAACAAACCGGAAGGGGCCGGGGCTCCGGGTCAGGAGCGGATTCCTGGGTCTCAGTGAGTCCCAGTGGGTCCCAGTGGGTCCCAGTTGCTTCCTGATTGGGGGCGAGCACTGCCACCTCCTAGCCTAAGTAATTGCTTGGCACAGAGGTCCTGCTAGCCCCGCTTCCTCTGGATTCTGCGAGATTGGGTGCAGAGCTGACTCTCGGGATCTGCTCCGGCACAGACCGGAAGGAACCCACGCTCCGGGCCTGGAGTGAACTCCTGGGTCCCAGTGGGTCCTAGCCGCTCCCTGTTTGGGGGTAAGCTCTGCCACCTCCTAGCCCAAGACCCTGCTTGGCACAGAGGTCCTGCGAGCCCCGCTTCCTCTGGATTCTCCGAGATTGGGTGCAGAGCTGCCTCCCGGGATTCGCAAGTGCTCGGGCCCAGACCGGATGGAGCCCGCCCCGGGCCAGGAGCGAATTCCTGGGTCCCAGTGGGTCCCGGTTGCTCCTTGTTTGGGGTGAGTGTTGCTTTTACCTTACCTGGGATGCTGCGTGAGTTCAAGCTCCTGGGAGTCCCTGTTTCTCTCGGTTTTCTGGGGTTGGGTATGGAGCTGCCGCCTGCGACCTACTCTATGCTCGGGCCCAAACCGGAAGACTGAGTCGAGATTTCTTTCTAATGTCTACCTACCATCTACTAATTTTAGATGATACCCACCCCACAGTGGACAGGTAGGGCTCCATCTCCAGAGAACACTACATCCAATGAGACTGGCTAGGGCAGGTTTAGTTGTCAACTAAAACTTCTTTTTGGCAGAAATGAAACACAAGATGCTTTCTTCCAGGGTGATCTAATTTCATTTCTGCCATACACCATTGTCTTTGTCATAAGAACGCAGTTCATGCCATAGTGAGGCTAGCTGTGTTCGTAAAAATCCTCACATGGAGGGAGGGATCTGGGTGGGAGAGGAGAGTGGAAAGGGAAAAGGTGCTGGATCAGTTGGGGGTGGGGGCAGGAGAGAAGTCCAGAGTGCCAAGAAAATGAATGGAAATATGTGGCTGCCAGAGATGGAGAAGCTTTAGAAAGTCCTAGAGGCTTGGGATATGAGAGACTCCTGGGGCTCTCTGGGGTGACCTTAGCTGAAGTGCTCAACACGGGTGAGGTAGAACCTGAAGAGACCGTCTCCAGTAGTTAGAAAGGGCTCCCAGAAGTGACATGGAGACACCAATCCACCTTCAAAATCCTTGATCCAGAATTGCTCCTGTCTAAAGGAAATGTGGGGACAAAAATGGATCAGAGACTGAGGGAAAGGCCATCCAGTGACTGGCCTAACTTGGGATCCATCCCGTGAGCGGGTACCAAACCCTGACACTATTACTGATGCCATGTTGTGATTGCAGACAGAGACAGGCACCTGGCATGCCTGTCCTCTGAGAGGCTCTACCAGCACCTGACAGAGGCAGATACAGGTATTTACAGCCAACTGTTGGACTGAGGTTGTAGTCTCTCCTCTGAATTAGTTAGGGAAAGGTTTGAAGGAATTAAAGAGGATGTCATCCCTACAGGAAGACCAATTGTGTCAGCTAACCTGGACCTCTGAGAGTTCTCAGAGACCAAGCAACCAACCATATCAGCTCGTGTATGCTCTCTGAAGCCCTCTATCACATATGTGATAGAGGACTGCCTTGTCTGGCCTGGATCCAGGGCCAGGGAGCACCCTTTCATAGGCAAAGAGGAAAGGAGGAACTCTGGGAGAGGAGACTGAGAGAGAGCAACATTTGAGATGTAAATAAATAAAATAATTAATTAAAAAAGCCTTTACATGGTGTCTGACTCTTTTCTTGTGTGATATTACTGATATACTATAGTAAAACCTGTTATTTGTTGGTTGGTTGGTTTGTTTTGAGGCAGAATTTTGTCTTATAATCCAAGGGTGGCTCAAACTTGTGTGTCCCCAGTTGGCTTGCCCTGGTCCTCCTGGGTTCTTTGAAGCCTAAAATAAAGCTTTTCCTGAAGACAAGTTGTTATCAAATCATCACAACAAAGTCAAGCCTAAGAGAGATAGACAAAGACCAGATGCAGAGGCACAGGAGTGATTTTTCTGAAGAAATTCTCTCTCTCTCTCTCTCTCTCTCTCTCTCTCTCTATCTCTCTCTCTCTCTCCCTAACCCTTGTTTTTAAAAAATAAACCAACAGACAGAAGTATTATATCAAACCTAAGAGGTAGAGTGTGGGGAAAATTTAAGAAGCCGGCACAGCTTTGCGGTGGCCCCTGAGGGGCTTCCGCCGCCGTGGCGGGTCCCACATTCGGGAGGAAACCCTATGGTTCCAGTGGCCTGGGGACCTTGGTGGCAGCCGACCCCAGGAACACGAGGAAGTCCTTGGTTCCAAAAAGGTTTATTGTCATGGCGGATAATAGATGGATCTAGGCATACCCCCAAAAACTCAGGGCAGTCCCGAGTTATATAGGGAGGGAGAAAGGGGGAGGATTGAGGGAGGATCTGGGGAAGGCATGTTTAATTTGTTCTGCCCTCTGGCCTTCATTAGTGTGTAAATCCCTAGGGCCTGAGGCCTATAGCCTGGCCTATGTAGTAATTCTATGGAGACCATGACCACTTTTTCAGGATCCTGGGTTCTGGGGGGCATCGAACTCCTGCCGGTTCTCATGTAGAATCTCGCCCAGATTCTACAGAGTCTCAGGGTTCTAGACACCTGCTCCACCATGATCCAGGATACCCTTACGCAGTCTCACAGTAGAGGACTTCCCACAGGAGTTTATTCATGTGAGTTATTTTCTCAGAAACACAGTTGTTTATTGGAAATAACAGCCCTTTTTTTTCTTATCAGCTCCTCCCTGGTTTATTTTTGTTTCAGCAGAGTTTTCAAATTCCAAGTGATAGAGAATGAGAAACATGAACAGGCATGGAAGCTATTTTTGTCCACTTCATTTCTGGGCAATATCTCACAGTGGAGTGGACAGAGGAAATATAAAATAACGCAGGTAAAGCAGCAGCCCCAGGTCTAAGAATTCCCTGAGCTGACTTGCACCTGCTGCTGACCCCTGATCTCTTGCTCCCTCATCCTGGATGCCTGGTGCTTGACTGCATGAAAAATGTCTTTGCCCAAACTCTGATGATTTTTCTAGAACAAGCAGGAGATAGGGAAGTAAAGATTTGTCCCAATTTGCTTCCTATTACTATAATAAAGACATCATGACCAAAGGGTCATGGTTAAACACGAACTTAAAGTAGGAGCTGAAGCAGAGCCATGGAGAGTGCAGCTTACTTGATTTCACCCCCAGGCCTGCTTAGCTTGTTTTCAATACAACCCAGGACCATCTGCCCAGGAGTGGCACCTGCTAAGTGAGATGGGTCCTACCACATCAACATTACACAAGAATATGCCTCACAGACCAATTTTATGAAGGCATTTTCTCAGCTAAAGTTTCCTTCCCAGAAGGCCCAGGCTTGAGCTAAGGTGATAAAACAAACAAACAAATAAACCAAACCAAACAAAACAAAACAAAAGACCAAGCAGAACAAAACACAACCAGCACAATGTTGAACACCTTCATGCAGGAAGAACATCAGTGGAGAGAACCACACAGAGCACAAACTAGAAGGACTGATGGATCTGTCACTCAAGGACACACAGGGGATGGTGCTAGAAATAACAGCTATATTGAGTTGGCATTCACTTGACACATCCTACGTATATCTCATTTTTTTTCTTATACACACACACACACAGTGATGGAGGAAAAAGAGAATCTTTAAAATTATACATACATATATATATATATATATATATATATATATATCAATCTCTGTGAGTTCATATGAGTGTTGTTCAGCTGATTTAGAAGGCCTTGTTCTGGTGTCCTTTACCCTGTCTGACTCCCACACTCCTTCTGCCTCCTCTTGCAACAGGGTTCCCAGAATAAGAAGTATATTTGCTACTATTGCAGAGAAGGCCATCTACTCTGACACTGACACCAGTATATTTGTCTGTGTTGAGGTCTGGATGAGACTGTTCTTCCATAAACTCAGGCATTTGAACACTTGTTATTGAGGTAGTGACATTCCTTGTGGAAGTTTGTGAGGGATAGCCTTGCTGGAGAAAGTATGTCAGTGGGGGATGGGCTTTGCAAGTGCAGAGCCTCACTGTACTTTCAGTTCCTTCTGCCTTGTGGAACTTTCAGTTAAAGATACCATCTCTCAGCTTTCTGCTCTGACACTATGCCTTCTGTTGCAGCCACACCTGCCCACATCACTCTGCAGCCACACGCCTAGACAGACCCTTCCTTCTGCAAGTTGCCTTGATCATGGAGTTTTAATCTTAGCAACAGAAAAGTAACTTATACTACCTGTCTGCTCAGGAAATTTGTACTGAGGTCATTTATTCAATCTGAGAGCCTATAAAACATTACAGAGCTTATCAAATTTTAATTTTTACACTCCTGCCTTCCCAGGCATCCGATCCTGTAGATCTGAGATATGATCTCCAAATACCTATCAGTCATTCACCTATCTCTCATACATCTATCTTTCTGTCATCTACCAGGGACAGAAGCCAGCTATAATAATGCAGTAAAGGATAATGCTGTATTCTGATACACACAGAGGAGTGGGTCTCCAGAAAGGGATACATCTGGATGTCCTCATTGCTGCAGAGGCTAGTGGAGATAGTGTGGTGACAGCAAGATGCAGGGAGGATGGGACAGGTGTTGTGACCTTATCAAAATCCAGAGCCTCTGGGAAACTAACAAAGTTTCTTTTCAAAGGAGTGTAAAAGTCAGAGTAACCATGAGCTGGGCAGGAGAAGATACAAAAGGCCAGGCAAAAACTGTAACCTCTTTATGGGAACAATGTAACCAGCAAGGATCATCAGCTCCTACAAAGCGCATGCTTTGGTTAGAGAGAGTGGGAAAGCAGGAGTGATCACCTTTCCCAAGGGAAAAATGGGACACACAAAGTGGGGAGTCAAGTGCAGACTTTTTGACGTTTAATGAGTTCTGTGAGGGAACAGAGGCAGGAGCCTACAGGTGAGAAATGGAGGGATAAAGCTGCAATTCAGATCCATGTCTATTCACTTGTGAGTGAGCCCTGAGTGAGGATGGTAGATGCCGTGCACTTACGCTATGTTGAAAGTAATGACCTGTATTTTAAAATGTGTCCTTAACATTCAGTTTGTAAGTCTTATTAAATATTTACTCTGAACCTTACTCCCTACTTCTAGAATTTCCTTGGATATATATATATGTATATATATACCCCTGTATATAATGTATAATTATATATTATATAATATATAAATACTTTAAATTTAAAAATATAATATATATGAACATATAGTACATACATATATAATATACAGCAATATATAAAATATATGTATATATAATATACAATATATAATATAAAATATATTATATATATTTAATATGTATAAATATTATGTATGTGTGTGTATTATACTATTATATAACAAATGTATTATCATGAGGTCATAATTTTAACATTTTAACGATAATAAGACATTGGGTAATATTGTGAAATTGTTTCAAAGATCTGTTATAGTACTCAGAATGCAGTTCATTTTGCATTGAAATCTGGGCCACTCTTCAAAATTGGTACCACAAGTTAATTTAAACATCCTTTTTAGATGATTACTATATGAGTATCTCATAAGTAAATAATGAAAAAAGCAAATCCATTTCATTCATGAATATCCTGAAATAAGTATTTTTATCTCAGAAATATTTCTGAAGCCTAGATTTACAATATTTAGCTCCTATAGGTATCTATTTCAGGAAACAGAGAATGTTTCAGGAAAGTCTTAAAAAAATTGTTCTGTTAATATGTATTCAAATGATATTTTAGTATTTCTCAGAAGGAAATAAAATATGTAGTGAAGGAGAGCGGTCTCATCAGTTCTGAGCACTGGCCGAGCAAAGATTTGGACGGGAGTTCATATCTCAGCTTTGCTCTAAAAGCCAGGTGTGCCAGGCACCTGCCTGTAACTCCACACCCAGCCAGCAGAAACAGGAAGATGACTGAGGGTTGCTGGCTTCACAACATAGAGGAAGTGCACCGCATCTACCAGCCTCACTCAGGGCTCAATCACAAGTGAATATACATGGATCTAAATTGCAGCTTGTGAAAAAAATTCACAAGGTTCTCATTCAGAGAGAAAAACCTGCATCAAAGAAATATGGAAGGGAGTGTTGGAGGAGGGAACCCAATGCTCTCTTCTGGCCTCTACATGTATGCACAGGTACAGGTATCCACACATGTGCACACACACACATATAAATACATGATGTTCATATGTGTATGCAAAATAAAATTATATAACATATCAATAGTACTAGAATAAAAATCTTTATTATTCTGATAATACATGGATTGCCAAATCAATAACCCGGATTTTATTAGTTTAAATAAATGATAAAAATATCAAGACAGTGTTCATCCTACTTTATGTAGGCTATAATTTATAAGAATTTACAGCACACAGTTTCATAGGTAGATAGAGCAAAGTTACTTCATACATGGAGGCTGATACTTAAGGGTACTCTCTAAAATACTAACATATTTTTAATTCTGCAATACAGCACTGTTGTCCCAGCTCCTTTACCTTGGGCTCCCTCAGACCTGTACAGGATCAAGCGGCTTGTATAACAGGGGTCCCCTGGAACTTGCTCCCAAACTGTGGCCTGTTTTTGTCTGGTGGTCAGTATTTAAATATCACCAAGTAACTGTGTAGATATGTAAGAATAAAGTAAGAAACAATGTTTATTGACAGACAGATTGAGAAGACATGTTCTTTCCTGGGTACTTGACATGATTTTAAGATTTAAGTAATCAGAACACAAAGTCAGAGGGAACCAGACATGAAGAGGAGAATGTTCTGAGAAGCAGGTTTGTCTGTGGGATAGTTTAAGTATACAGTCAATTTTTGACTCAAATGTTGTAGTTTCCTCTTTTCTTGCATGGGTTTGCAATATACGTTTACTTCTAGATAAAATTAGAAGAGTCAGATTAGTCCAAATCTTCAATCTTCACCAGGGAGGCTGTTTTCTCACAAATCCAAGAAATTTCAGTACTACTGGAGAAAGGTAAATATTCCCTCTTTCAAAATAAGCACACTCTCTGGATCTATTGAAATTTGCAAGATCGTTCCCATTAAATCTGAAAAGTAATGGATTTAAAATGGGGAAGGATAATGCAGATGACTCATCCAAAGCTGAGCGCTCACAGTTACTTATACTTGCTAGCTTGGTCAGTGATCTGTGTCTGGATCCACCACTACCTTCCTTGAAGAGACTTTTCTCAATAGCAAACTAGTAGAAATTTCAATGTGAGTTGGGGAGGCCTGTAGGACCGTGATAGCATGGCTGGTTTTGATTGTGGCACTGGCTGGATATACCCTGGAGACCCAACTAGTGTCCATTGCCTGTGAGGGACGGGCATCTGTTCCACTGAGCTCCCAGAATCCAGGCTCTTGACACGTGATGTGATGTCCATTTGATCTACACCTTGCAGTCAGTCACCTTTGGCTGGCTGGAGAGGGCTTGACTACAGGCTTCAGCCTCAAGAGATTTCCATATTCATGGTTTAGGTAAAGGCAGGGGGTGTGGCTAGATTAAGTTATTCCTTCTCAGTCCCTCCTCTTCTCCCTCCCCTCTTTATGCAGGCCCGCCCTGCTTTAGATTGGGGAGGGTGCACATCCAAATCCAACTATCACAGCATGTCATTAAAGTTCTTGGAAATCATGGACTTTCTCCTATCATTGGGGCCTGCCATCACCAAAGCTTCCAGCCCTTGGAACTCTGGACTTTCTCCTGTTTGTGGGACCCACCAGCCTGGAAAGCCTCCAGTACACCACTGTGATATTTTCCCACAGAGGCCCTGCCTTGGAAGCCCCATCCTTGCAGGACTGACAGCAGATCCTTGCAGAGGGAGAAAGTGACTCTCCTTTGTAGACTAGGCTGCAAGTGCTAATTGGAGTCAGAGGGCTGACAACAGCAGAATGAAGGGTGAGAACTTGGAAGGGAGCCATTTTGGTAAGAGGAAGATGGAAAGGATCTAAATATACTGTATAATACCATGAGATTTTTTTTTTTTTTTTTTTGGTTCCACGAGGGGAGGTTTATTAAGAGAGTGGGAGAGCGGGAGGAGAGAGAGAGGAGTAGAGAAGGTAGAGGCCGGCCATGACCACGTGGAGAGAGGGAGAAGGGAAGGGAGGAAGAGCGAGGAGAAGCTAGAGGCAAGAATGTAAGAGAGTAAGAGGGAGATTTTTAAAGAGAAAACTATTTTTAAAAAATGATTGGCGATTCACGAGTAAGATGAAAGGAGTGATGGTGATTATGGAGATTTTACTAAGCTTGACTACAGGTGTTATGAGAAAAACGGAAGCAGAAACCTGATCAGAGTGGATTCAATATTAGAGAGGACAGGCCCTGGGGTGTTGCTCCAAGGTAGAGTCCATGCTTAGCATACACAAGGCTCTGGGTCCAGCTCTAAACACCAATTATCTTCGAGGAAAACTAAACTAAACCAAATAAAACCTAGTAGTTTGAGCTAGTCATTGCACATCCTTAGGGGTACAGTGTGGTGCTTCAGTACAGTATCTCAGGATATGAGGCTCCTCATGGCTGCAAACATGTCATTTCTTTGTGATGGTAATATTCAAAAATTTTCCTGGTAATTATTTTCAATTATACTTTATAACAGTGTTTTTTTAAATTTCAGGAAAGTATCCATTACTGTTTTAAGTTAACTAATATTTATCGAAACTCTTACAAATGATTTTATACTGTCAATACTTCTAATGTTGAAACATGCTTTTAAAAACTTTATTTACTTTACATCCTGATCACTGCAGCTTCCTGTTCATCCTCTCCCCCAGTCCCTTTCTCTCACCTCACCTCCATCCACCTACCCTCCTTTTCACCTCAGAAAAGTGGAGGCCTCCCATGGATACCAAAGAGCCTTGAAATATCAAGGTGTAGTAAGACTAGGAACATCTTGTTATAAGACTAGACAAGGCAGCTCAGTTAGGGGAAAGGGATCCAAAGGTGAGCAACAGAATCAGAGACAGCCCCTGCTCCCACTGTCAGGAGTCCCACCTGAAGACCAAGCTGCACAACTGTTACAGGGGGCCTGGGTCTGTCCCCTGCATGTTCTCTGGTTGGCAATTCAGTCTCTGTGAGCTCTGATAGGCCCAGGTTAGTTGATTCTGTAGATTTTCTTGTTGTGTCCTTGGCCCCTCTGGTTCCTTCAATCCTTCTTCCACTCCTCCTTTGTCATCCTGGATCTATGTTAAGTCATTCAGAATGAATAATCTTTTAGGTTTCATCCTTTTGCTTACAACCCCCTGTGTGTGGCCTCTGGCCTTTTGGGTGCTAATTAGGCAGAGATTCTTCAGTTCTGTGGGTCTCTGCATCAGTTTCCATCAGTTGCTGGGTGAGGTGTTTCAGATGATGGTTGTGCTAGGTCCTCTCTGAAGGATAGCAGAGTATCATTAATAGTGTCAGCGATGAGTCCCCTCTAATGGCATGAGTCTCAAGGGCAGCCATTGGTTGGCCATTCCCTCAATTTCTGCTCTATCTTTACCCCTGCACATCTTATAGGCAGGGCAAATTTTAGGTGTAAGGTATTGTGGTTGAATTGGTGTCCCAATCCCTCCTTTGGAAGACTTTTCTGGTTACAGGAGATGGCTGGTTCAGGCACTTTGTAACCTCACAGAATCTTGGGAGTTTCATTACCCTAGGTTTCTAGTTCATCCCAGAGATATCTGCCTCCACTCCAGTTATCTCCCCCAGTTCTTTCTTTCTCTTCCTCTCTCTCTCTGTCTGTCTCTGTCTCTCTATCTCTCTCCCTCTGTCTCTGTCTCTGTCTCTCTCTCTCTCTCTCTCTCTCCCTCCCTCTTTGTCTCTCTGTGTGTCTCTCAATGTGTGTTTCTTTGTGTCTCTGTCTCTCTCACTGTCTCTCTCTTTCTCTCTCTCTTTCTCCTCCCCCAACCTGATCCCTTCTGCTCCATTGGAACTGAATGTTCTAGTTTTAGAGATGGGTCCAGATAGGAGGAAGCAGTCACTGGAGCTGAGCCTTTTGGGATTATATTTTCCTTGTCCTTGGATGTCCCACACCCATGCTATCTACTTGCCTCTCTTTCTCACATTTTTACTTTTCCCACCCTCATCCTGACTAAGTCCCCTCCTTTAATTTATCCCCATATCTAATCTATGTCCCATTCTGAGATTCAAGTGACCCAATTTAGGCTCCTTGTTACATTTTGGGGTTTGTCGCTTGTTTATCCTGTACTTTATGGCTAATAATCATTTATAAGAGAACATAACTTGTTTGTCTTTCTCGATCTGTGTTAAGTCACTCAGAATGAATGATCTTTTTAGGTTTCATCTGTATGCCTACAATTCCCTCTATGGCCTCTGGTGATTTGGGTGCTAATGTTGCCTCTGGGGTTCCTAGTCCTGGAGCATGGCCTGGAGTCCCTGGTGCTTGCATGGACTCTGGGAAAGCAGGCAGAATTTTGAACTGGAAAATGGACTCCAGGAAATAGAGTACACTTTACAGCCACTGGATGTGCTTCAATGGGAGTTGTCAGGTATATGGATTATGTCAGGGTCTCTAGTGCCATCAGGTCTCTAAGAAATCATCAGAGTTGTGGGTCAGAAAATAGAGCCCAGATGTTTAGGGTGCAGTTTATAACTCTCCATTTTTCTAGTCTTCAATTTGGTTTTGTCAATACCTAGTTAATCTGTACTTGTGTGTTTTGTTTACTTTTTAGTAGGGGTTGTAGTAAGAGCCTCTTCCACTTGCTGTCTTTTTAAAATTAGAATACTATGACATCATCCTCTCCCTATCCTTTCCCTCCTTGCAACTTCTCCTATTCTGTTCATTACTTCCTCTCAAATGCATGGCCTCCTTTTCTATGATTATTATTGTTACCCATACATAAGCCCAGAAATAAGTTTATCCAACTCACTGAGTCTATCTAGTGTTGCTTGTCTGAACATTATTTTACCATGTTAAGATAGTTAATCTTTATTGAATTAAAAACATTCTCTTCTACAGTCTTTTTCTAAACAATGAAAACCTACTTTACATTATTTATATGTGTTAAAGTATCAGGAGAATTTCAAAGAGACTTTAGGAGAAGGTATTTAAAAAGTATCACTGGACACTGAAGAGATGCCCAGGCTTTAAGTTATAGTCTCCAGACCTTGGAAACACCTAGATTTCCTGAACAACAAAAAAGTATTTATGAACCTGGTGTACTGAACCACACTGTGAGTGTGCATGCTTAGAGCAGCAACCTGTGTTTGAGAGCTCCGTTTAGAGTTCTGCAGGCCAGGAAATCCCAAACCAGCCTTGTCCTTTTGCACAAAGCCTCAATCCACATGAAGTGCTTCAATAAACCAAAGAAAAAGGGAAGGAAGCTAGTACCAGCATGACCCAGGATATGTCCTACATGTTTGACTCACCTATTTATTTACAAGTCACACACATGGTAGTGTTAATGTCTAATATTCTATTCATTTACTTAGCTATTTATTGGGGGCATGAATTGAGATGGTGCCTTTCCATGTAGTATTAGATGTCCTGGACTCACTATGTACAGGATGCTAGCCAGGAACTCACAGACATCACTTGCTTCTGCTTCCCTAGTGCTGGGATCCACTTGCTTGTGCTGGGAGCAAAGCTCCTGTTAATCCAACCAGAACCGTTGCAGCAGAGAAAAAGCATGGTCTTTCATCTCTCACTCTTTATGTGTCTTAACTGTGAATGTTTAGTCCTAAGTCAGTCTTTCTCTGAGGACCTTAACCATTCTGTGCTCTGGGCACCTGTGGCAGTCCACTGTGGTATACCAGGGAGCATTTGAGATCTAAATCATTCTGATTACTTCTCTGCTTGAGAGTTTAATCCTGTGCTATATCTGCACTTTGTGGTAGGAGTGAGTTGCACAACTAGTATGAAGCTAATATTACCCAAGTGTAATTTCAAAAATTACTTTATGTAAAGAAAAAGGGAAGAACCATGAGGAAGAAAAGTGTTCCTCTTTCAACTGTATCTGTTCTTTTCTTAGGCCATAGACTAATTGTGACTCATAAGCACATATTTGAGATATTGGCATCATAGTTTTTCAAAAAGAAATTCTAGCTTGTGGGTTTAGCTGTAGTTACAGAGGGTTGAAAGTCTAGGTAGACTTATTTGACTACTAGCCCTCTTAACTTTGAGAAATTGAGAATTGTCAGAACGGACAATTTCTGGAGCTTTCTATGAATATTCATCAATGTCTGAAGAAACTGTTCATGCAGATCTCAAATTCCAGGACTCAGATAAGAAAGAAGAAACCCAAACGTCTGACAAATATGAGGAGAAAGGTAAGATTTCAAGCCATGGATGTGAGGTAAGGCTGTGGCAGTGGCCTCAGATCCATGCAGTGTGAATATATATATATATATATATATATATATATATATATATATATATATATATAAAATTTTAGTATGCATTATGAATTTTTGATCTGGCCTTTGATTTAAACCCCAAATATCAAAGTGCTTAAAAAGATTTTTTTAAGGCATAAGGCATTTCTCTAAGCCATTGTAATAAAACATTGTCTTTTACATTTTTTTTAACAGTAAATTCAGGTATGTGGGATGGGATTGTATTTTCAAATGATGGTGTATTATTGTGAAGGGTTTTGTGTGTGTGTGTGTGTGTGTGTGTTCATCTGAAGCCACGGAATGAGGATTATACCTTGTTCAGGAGAGTCATGGGCTTATATGTTCTTCTTGTTAGAGTTTTGAAAAGTAAACATCTTGAAGTGTAGGAGAAAGACAAAGAAAGCAGGAACATCTTTTTTAACTGGTTTCTTTCCTCATTGTTCACAGAGCTTCTTCCAGTCTAGATCCTTGGGGTTTCCCTGTTTTATTCTAGCATTTAGATCTCTATTCTATGTCTTAAATTTAGGTTAAATTTAATCTGTGTATGTGTATGCATATATGTGTGAACATGTATGAGTGTGTGTATGTGTGTGTATGCATGTGTGTATGTGTGTATGTGTGCATGTGCCACAGTGTTTGTGTGGAGGTCTGAGGACACCTTGAGGAGTCCTCTCCTTGCACCGTGTGAACCACCAGGAATTTAGCTTAGGCTGTAAGGCTTGCATAGCAAGTGCTGTTAGCCCCTGAGCTACCTCTGCCCAATGTCTCTGCCTCACTGCTGTGCTTCCCTACTGTTTTTATACTGCTGAGCAGTCCCTTTTAAGATTGCTTTCTTTGCTAGATCTGAGGGAGCGGTTCTCTCATCTCAGCTACCCAGGAGGATGGGAAGTTCAATGTCTACCTGGACTGGGAGTGAGTTCAGAGTCAACTCGCAAAGTCAGTTAAGTGAGATCCTGTCTCAAAATAAGAAGCAAGTAGAGACTTGGGGCTATAGTTGAGTGTTAGAGCATTGCTTAGCATGTGTGAGGTTATACTCTCAATACAACATTACACAACTTTACATGCTCAGCACAAAATCCACAACACACCAAAACCTATGGGAAATTCCTTCACACTGCATTCTCCAGGACACATCCTCCAGTTTTCACTATTCCTGTGGCTGAGCTGGTTTTGTTTTTCTGCTGATCCTGACTTGTGTTCATTGATGGAGTACTGGATGGCTCTTCCCAGGTCTCCTGCTCTAGTGTCACTCAGTATGCATTTCTAAGTTATCTCATGCCTTTTAATTTCAAATTCCTCTCTCTCTCTCTCTCTCTCTCTCTCTCTCTCCATATATATATATATATGTACATATATATGTACATATATATGTATATAGTCTATCTATCTATCCATCTACCTATCTGTCTACCTATCATCTCTGTCATATATCTCTATCATGTATTATCTATCTATATCTATGATCTATCAATATATCTATCAGTTCTCCATCAATCAATCATTTTGCACTTTGTTTCCTATCACTTTAAAATGCATCTAGATGACAGCATAAACACACATACCTTCTACTCTGTTTTATTAGCAGCCACAATAGTGTCTAGTAACTAAATGACACAGATCTGATAACTTTTAATTAACTGAATATATAAATATATGAGAAAATAATTAGAAAAAAAGATAGACAGTGAGTTTGTATTTCAAGCCTCAGATAAGGTCTATAACATTTATAGTACTTTCACTAACAATTTTCCAAAATATTAAGAAATAAATTTTTACTTTTTATACATCACTTTGTAAGATTTCACAACATCTTTATGCTATTATCTGTTGATATAAAACACATTTCAAGAGCAGAGTAAAAAATTAGGTTATTCTTGAATTACTATCTTGAAACAGTCTTTTTATATATCCTTACATGGGGATAATGTAAATCATGTAATGCTTTAACAATAATTCACCATGTATTTTTTTTTAAGATTTTAGGGAAATGATCTAGTTTGTGATTCACTGTCCATAAAATAATAAAAGCATTCTATGAGAAGGTTTTTGTTTAAAAAACATCCATAGAAAATATTGGGAAAATTGTAATGAGAAATTCAGGTGCAGACTAGGAGAGGCACAGAGCTGATGGGGACAGTGGGACACAGACAGTGACAGCCTGCTTTGCTGCACTGCAGCCCCATTGTTAGCTTTAGAGGGGACACACAATCAAGCAGAATCACTTCCTCTTCTAAGCATCACCTTCACATTCCAAAAATCTCCTCAGAAAGTTTCCTTCAGTCTCCAGGAACACACTTTCCACAAAGGTATCCGAGGACACACTCTACTTATGCCCCCATTTTCCCTTCTCTCTATTTTATAAGGCTAGCTTTCCTTTTTTGTGTCTTTTGTTAACAAATGGTTAAAGTCTTTGCCTATGAGACTCATTTCTCTTTAAAAAGAATGAAGTTATTTTTTAAAGTTAGTCTCTTATTTTTTTAAAGTTACTGCCTTGATCTTATTGGTAAGATATTTGAGACATTTCATGAACAGAAACTTCTGCGGGGCAAGACATAGCATAGTTAAAGATCTGAAGCTAATCCTTGTCCTGTCCAGCAGGGCATTAAATAGGGGTCTGGGAAGATCACCTGAAAGAGAAGATGGGGGAAAACAGGTGAACACAAGGAACATGGCTTGTCTATAAGCTGATCAAACCGTAATTTTTACTTTTTTACACACAGGTTATATACACAAATAGGCAGGATGTGGGGAAGTGGATGACGCAGGAATGTGGGTGTTCAGGGGGAATACAGATTGTTCAGGGGGGAGTACAAATATTTTCCAGAACAGAGTGTCAGCTGGGTGAAGGTTGAGGGGACAGATCACTATGACTCTGCCTATGATTCACTTGTCCGTATCTAAGTTGGAACTATCCACTAAGGCTACCAATCTACATGGTATACGTATTTAGCCTGGCAATTTTCCACCAAAGCTACTTGTTTACAATAGCTTCTAGGCATCTGTTTCAGTGTTTTTCCACAAAGACCCAAGACTTGGTGCTAGCAGGCATATATGTCAGGCCTATTGCTGATTTTAGGCCTTCAGTGTATAAACAGGGCAGCCCCTGACAAATCCTGGTGTCTTAGTTATGGTTTCCTCTCTGATTTCTCTTGAAAAATGTCTGTGAATTTCTAGCAAAATACATAGATGAAAGAAATGAGGGGAAGATGAGTGAATGGATGGATGATGGATGGATGATGGATGGATGGATGAAGTTAAGGTGTGGGTTGCTTCTAGAACACTGTGCTTTTTGCTTTTCACAGGATCTTCTGGTGCTTCCCATTCACAGC
>NW_021619848.1:0-1316 GCF_004785775.1 Grammomys surdaster | reverse complement strand
ACAAGTGTAGTGCTGACACCCAGTAAGGGCCTTCCTGGGTATTATGATAGAGGCACTGCATGGTCAGACAGAACAAGCATGTTCCTGCCTTGCAGTCTGAGCCCGACCACTGAGCAGATCCCGGGAGACAGCTCTGCACCCAATTTCACAAAACCCAGAGGAATCGGGCCTCCCAGGAGCTCTGACCTGGGTAGTATCTTAGGTAAGGAGATAGCAACACCCACCGCAAACGGAATAACTGGGCCCCACTGGGACCCAGGAATTCACTCCTGGCCCGGAGTACTGGTTCCTTCCAGTCTGGGTCCGAGCACTGAGCAGATCCCAGGCCCCAGCTCTAACCCCAGTAGTAACATCCACCCCACACAGTTCTGACACAACCAAGATAATAGGAATGACAGGCCCCAGTCAGAGACAGGGTTTGTAGCACTAAGGAGATCCAGATGGCAAAAGGCAAGTATAAGAACATAAGCATCAGGCCGGGCAGTGGTGGTGCATGCCTTTAATCCCAGCACTTGGGAGGCAGAGGCAGGCAGATTTATGAGTTCGAGGCCAGCCTGGTCTACAGAGTGAGTTCCAGGACAGCCAGGACTACACAGAGAAACCCTGTCTCTAAAAACCAAAAACTTATAAAAAGAGTTACTAATAAAAAAAAAAAAAGAAAAAAAAGAGAACAAGCATGCTCCTAAGACATCCATTCTTTAATTATGTAAATTTACATAAGAGCCCCCCAAAAATGTCACCACATGGGGGCCTAGCTAGGATATAATATGCTTTTTTGAAATGCAACTCAGTAAGAGCCACAGAAATTCTTTATCAAGTATATGCTCAACCAGAGTTCATGTATTTTTCGTATTAGTGAGCACACCGACATTAGTGGACATCAGTCTATTTGTAGCTTAATGGTTTTCTAGATCCAGCTGTTCCCACAGTAATGTCCATTTACACATACATATACACAAATGTTATACACAAGACAAAGGGCTCCATGCTATTTACATTCTAACTGGCTGCAGTAAACACAGCATGCAAGACCAGCCTTTAGCTGAAGAATAAAAGCACCCACAGTGGACTCGTCATTTGACACAAATTTTTTGTCAGCTCTGGAACAAAGAGAGCCACTTTTGTAAAGCTACATGGTAACTGGTCTTCACATTCTGCAAGGCAAGACCCAGCAATACCTAAGGAGTAGCATTTACCTCTGGCAGAATGGTAGTGCAATATGGCTTTACACTAATCAGCAATGGATGAGGTAAGAATTATGTGTTCAGACAAGCATCAATTCCATAAAGATCACCAGGACACAGACAGCCAAAAAG
>NW_021619847.1:0-3745 GCF_004785775.1 Grammomys surdaster | reverse complement strand
ACTTTGTAGATCAGGCTGGCCTTGAACTCTTGAAGATCTGCCTACCTCTGCCTCCCTAGTGCTAGGAGTAGAGGTGTGTGCCACCACATCCACCTCATTTTTATCTTTTGATGCACCCTCCCAGAGTAAGCTTTCATATTTAATCAAATGTGAGTAAATGTTGCCCTCCTCCTTACCTCAGCAATGGGGCAGCTTACTCTTCACTGAAGCTTCCCACCTCTGCTTTTTGTACGTGTGTATGGTATATGTATGCATGTATGTATGCATGCATGGATGTATGTATGCATGTATGTGTGTGTGTGTGTGCTCCTGCGTGTGTGTGTGTGGGGGTGCATGTACATACATGTGGAGGCTGGAAGTTAATATGTGGCATTTTCTTCACTTGCTCACCACTTATTTTCTTGCCAGCTTACCCGAAAGAGCCCCTGCCACACTGGCCCAGCTCTTCTGTGGGTGCTGGGGATCCAAACTCTGGTCTTCACACTCGCACAGCAAGTGGCTTCCCTACGGAGTCATTTTCCCAGGTCCACTGAAGGCCTCACTTCCATCTTCTTGCCTACAGAACTTCCTCCTTCCTCTTGGCAGCCTCTCGGGATGTCACTGTTTCGTAACACATGGTTTCAACAGTGCCCTACTGTGGGTATTTTGACTGACTCCAAACTGTGGCAAGTATAAACAACGCTATCATAAACAAACTTGTACATATGTCACCTAACCTTGGGTGTGTTGTCTTTTTTATTTATTTTTCTCTCAGGTCAGAACCTCAGACTTCCTGCACACTTGGATACATCCCAGACCTTGAGTATATATTTGAAATAAATTTGTAGAAGTAGAGTTTGTTTTCTTGTACAAAGGGGTATATGTGCTTAATATTTCTTTCCAAGATTTTTGTTTTGTTGAGGTGGGGGGTCTTAATATGTAGCCCTGGCTAGTGTAGAACTTGTTATGTAGACCAGGCTGGCCTAAAGCTCTCAGAAATCTACTTGCCGTTGCTTCCTGAATGCTGGGATTAAAGGTGTGAGCCACCGTTCCTGGCCTCTCTCCAAGGTTTAAAGTGTTATTATATTTAAAAATTAATCTATGCTATAATTAAATATGTACAGAATATAAACATGTACTGGGAAAGCCTATCTCCTGACCCATATGTCCTCGGCTTCCTCCCTAAAGATCATCAGTGTGTGCATAATTCTACACACAACACACGTGTATACACAGGCATGTACATATGACTAGATATATAACAGCTTTTGGGTTTGCTCATATACCATTCTGTGCCCTCAAGGTTTCATTTATTTGCTTACTCAGTTGGTAGTTTTGTGACAAGATCTCACTATAAAACGAAGCTGGCCTGGAACTTGCTGGGTGGCTCAGGCTGTCTTTGAACTTATGATACTTTTACCTAAGCCTCTCAGGTGCTGGGATTCCAGATATGTGCCGCTATATCCAGATCTTCATGCCACAGCTTTCAATTTACTGTGTCAAGATTCATTACATAGCATAATATTAGTAGATTGAACTCATTCTCTCTGAAGTCAATATGACATTTATTTCAAGGACACAAGCATTAACTTTTTCATTTTTGAAAATTGAGGTGTAATTTACAGAAAATATAATTCTTTAGCGTACATTTAAACAAACCAGCACACCCCACTGTAATTTGCTGTGACTTGAACTCAGGGCTTCACCCATGCTTGGCAAGCATTTCACCACTGAGCTGCATCTCCAGCCCCGACTGACATTTTGATGAGTGTTTTCCTAGTTATCCCCTCAAGGAGTTACACCAGTCCACACTTGCACCAGCAGCGAGTGAGACTTCTTCCTGCAGCCTTGCCAAATGCAACCTCACCAAGCTTTCAGATCGCTCAGATCTATAGGTAAACTAATAACACATTCTCATTTAAAACATCACTTCTCCGTGGTTTTGTGTGAGGCAGGGTCTTGCTACTGTAGCCCAGACTGGCCTTGTGCTTGCCGCTCCCGTCCCACTTCCCAAGTGCTGGAGTTACAAGCACTGCCATCACACCCAACTCACTTCACTCCGGATAAAGCTGAACATGGTTTCATTTGGAGATGACCCACTTATATCTTCTCCTGGGAACTAGCCGTACTTTGTGGGGAGATTAGTTTCCATTGTTGGTTTGTTTCCCCCTTTTTAAAAGAAATGTATTGATTGCTGTTATGTATGAGTGTGTGTGATGTGTGTGGGCAGCTGGCCCATGGTGCCCTTGTGGAGGTTAGAGAACGCCGGAGGAGCTGATTTCCTATTTCTACCTTCTTGTGGGGTCTGGGGGGGTCTAACTCAGTCTGCCAGGCTGCACGGCAGGTCCCTTTACCAGCTGAGCCATCTCAAGACTCCAATTTTCTTATTTATTAAGGGGGGGACATTTAATACTTTAAAAAATCTGCCCTTGTTGTCTGTGATCTGAATTACAAAATTTTGAGAAACTTGATGTGCATAGAAATATCAGTAAGAACTGTACTTCTTAGTTAAGCATGGTGCTGCACGCCTTTGATCCCAGCACTTAAGAGGTAGAGGCAGGTGAGTTTGAGATCAGCTTGGAAAAACTGTTGGAAAATCTGCTCCAGTAGCTCTTTTGTAAGTTATGGTTAGTTGCTATAAAAGTTAGTTAGAGCATACTGCTTGTTTTTGTTTTCTCAAGATAGAGCGTCACTTTGTAGTTCTGGCTGTTCTGGAACTCCCTCTGCAGACCAGGCTAGCCTCAAATTCACAGAGATATATCTGCCTCTGCCTCTGCCTCCCAAGTGCTGGGATCCCTATACCTGGCTTAAAGTTCATGTCTTATACACAATGTAACAAATAACTTTCTAATTAGAACATCTGAATATGGTCCAGGCACCCAGAAAGATGAAAAGTCACCCCTCCATGCTTCCTGCTATACCTTCCCAAGGTTACAATGTTATTTTAAAGCAAAGAATAGGCTCACAATTTGGCATGCTGTCTCTAGCCTGAAAATCTGATGTTTAACAAAGACATTTATAACTCGGGGTTATGAAGAAGGGTCAAGTTTAAGAAAGTAAAATGTGTATGTGCATGTGATCTGAAGACAAGCTGTGTTATTCAGTCTCCAGCTCATGAAAGAAGGAAAAGATCTTGGGAACGGAGGATGAGGCCCAGAAAGCTGCCCTCGGCTTCGTTCAATAGTTACAGAATGCTTAAGAGACATCGTCATTGATGGGGGATGGAGAGAGCAGCAACCCTGCTTCTTACATGTGGCGTGGTGGATGGAATAATGGATGCAAGACAGTAATTAAGTTGCCTGTTATGAGCGTGAGCCAGGTGAGCAGTGACCATTGGCTTTGATTTTCATTTGTTTATTCTTGACATAAATACGTGCACTCTGTCATCACGCGTAGCTTTCTTCCAGCATGGGTAATTGACAGAAGCCACACAAGCCTGCAGCCTCCTTATTCTCTCTTTTGATCTCTACGTATATCACCAGTCTCTATCCTTACTGTACATGGCTAGTGCTTCCTAATCATTAACGATGGTTAGAATGGGAAGTTCATGTGCTAAGATTTAAATCTTTTCATTTATAGAATCAAAAGGATTCTTTTGTGTAACCGGCTCCTTGAACAAGCA
The DNA here is from genome assembly GCF_004785775.1 of Grammomys surdaster. Taxonomy (NCBI): domain Eukaryota; kingdom Metazoa; phylum Chordata; class Mammalia; order Rodentia; family Muridae; genus Grammomys; species Grammomys surdaster. Next base: position 144 of record NW_021619847.1, on the reverse strand, counting down.
GGACTTGTGTTTTGCAATCATGGAGGTAACTTTATTTTTATCTCCAGCTATCCCTTTAAAGCTCGTCAGTGGAGGTAGGGAGCCTTTGTTGGCCCCTCTGGATGAGAACTCAAGCACCTCCATCACATTTCTGGCCACTTTGGG